>NC_044592.1:3994940-4147440 GCF_901933205.1 Camarhynchus parvulus
AAAATCCCACTGATCCATCCCATCCCCAGCCAGGAGCTGCCTCCCAGCTCCTCCTAAGAGCAATCCCAGAAGGAAAAGCCTCCCACGGCCTCTGGGCTGAGCTTTGCATTGGGAAACCCTCAGAAAAAGCAGAGCCCACCCCAAATTCCAGCCCCTCACCCCCAGAGCTGCATGCCAAGAGCTCGGATGGGATTTGCCACCCTCTCCCTTTAGGATTCCCACACTTCCAAGCAGCTCCCTGCAGATCTGGAGGGAATTTTTGCCCCACCCTGATGGATTTGGGCTCCTGGCTCGTCCCAAATTCTGTGCGGAGAGCGCAGGTGTCACCTCTGGGGCAGCTTCCCCACAGGGATCAATAGAGCAATTAACTGCCCTAATTAGGAATTTGTGTGGGTATCGACCCAGCCACGGCTCACATGGACCCGACCGCCCCAGAGCCCGGCAGGGATCGTGTTGGGATTTTGGGATTTTGGGTACCTGGTCAGTGCTCGGGGTGTCCGAGATGTCGTTCATGCTCCGGCTCTGAGCGTGACCTGCAGGGAAGGGAGGGAACTGTGAGGAAAAATCACCCCAGGTGCCAGGAGAAAACCTGGTGGGGAGAATTTGTGACAAGAAATAAAATATTGGTGATGGGATCTGGGCTTGTAAAGCAGCAGCAGTGCTGTGAAAACCCGGGAATTAGGGGAAATTCCTCCTGTGAAAGGGTGGAAAGGCTGGCATGGGGCAGTGAAGGAGTCCCCATCGCTGGAAGGGTCCAGAAACCCTCTGGATGTGGCACTTGGGGACATCATGGTGCTCCGTGATCTCTGAGGGCTTTCCCAACCCTAATGATCCCAAAGCTCCACGGATGGGACCATTTCCAGTCTCAGCCACACAAACCAGGGCTCCTTTGGGATTTCCCAGCTGCGCTCTCCCAGCCAAGCCATCTTTTAGGATTCCTTCCTTCTTCCAAGAGCCGTTCCTTCCCTCCCTAAAGACCCCAAGGAATGTTTTCCTCCACCCCACACCAGCTCATCCCAAATTCCCTGCTGCACTTCTGGGATGGTGGCCGTGGTGGGACCTCATTGCAACCTCCCGCTCTGCCCCTGGGGCTGGGAATTTGGTTTTCAGGGAATTATTTGGTGTCCCAGGGCAGGCTCTGGTGCTCCAGGGCAGGTTCTGGTGCCCGGGTCAGTTCTGGGGCCGTGCCCACTCACGCAGGCGGCCGTAGCTGGCGCTCTGCCGCAGCCGCAGGTCCTCGGTGGAGCGGTGGAAGGCGGCGCCGGCGGCCGGGCCCCGCACGGGGCTGCGGGCTGGGGAGAGAGAGAGGGGTGATGGGGAGGGGATCCCAATGGGAACGTGGGGACGGGATCCCATTGGGAATGTGGGGATGGGATCCCGTTGGGAACGTGGGGACAGGATCCCGCTGGGAATGTCAGGGCAGGATCCCGTTAGAAATGCTGGGGCTGGATCCCGTTGGGAACGTGGGGACAGGATCCCGCTGGGAATGTCAGGGCAGGATCCCGCTGGGAACACCGGGATGCTCCCAGGAGCTGCTGGAGACCAATCCCGGCTGCAGCGAGTGACCTCCCGCTAAACCCGAGGGAACAATCGGAACGGACCCAAATCCCCTTTTGTAAGGGCAGGGAAAGGCGGGATCAGCCGCGGCCAGACCGGATTTGTCTGCGGCCGCCGCGCCAGCAAAGCCGAGCGGCACCGAGCCCGGCGCCACACGGCGCCATTGTCCCCGCACGCGGTGACGTCATCGGCACATGGTGACGTCATCATGTGGTGACATTATCATCACCTATTGTCCCCACGGTGATGTCATCACACAGTAGCCTTGACCACACAGTGACATCATCACACAGTAATTGTCCTGACTATGATGTCATCACACAGAGTCATTGTCCCCATTGTGATGTCATCACACAGTGACGTTGATGCCACACAGTGCCACTGTCCCCATGGTGATGTCATCACACAGTGCTATTGTTTCCCCCACTGTGACATCATCACAGATTGCCACTGTCATTGCACACTGATGCCATCACAGCGCCATTGTCCTCACATGGTGATGTCATACAATAATACAATGGCATTGTCACCACACAGTGATGTCACCACACAATGATGCCACCCCATAATGATGGCCTCACACAGCGCCATTGTCCTCACATGGTGATGTCATCACACGATGATGCCATCACACAATGACATCATCACACAATTACATCACCACACACTGACATCACCCTCACACCATGATCTTGTCCCTCACACAAGGATGCCATCACTCAATGACGTCACCAAACGGTGACACTGTCCCAGCCGCATCCCTCACACAGCGCTGTCCCTGTCCCCAACACCTCCTTGTCCCCCAGCTCTTGCTGACCCCCCACCCCTAAACCCCCTGGGGCAGAATTTTGGGGTCCTCCCCACCCACCGTCCCCGGGTGTGTCCCCAGCCCTGGTTCCTCGCTCCCTGCCGGGGCTCACCGGTGTTGGAGGACACGGATTTGCCGATGTCGGCCAGCGAGCGGTGGATCGGCTTCTTGGTCTGGTGGCGGTGCTTGCGCAGGAGGACGTAGCTGAGCTTCTCCCGCAGCTCCGGCTTCAGCAGCCCGTCCTCGATCTGCTTCTCGATGACATCGTCTGCAAAACACGGCCATGGTGAGCCCCAAAACATCCCCAAAATGTCCCCAAAATGTCCCATCCTCAATCTGCTTCTTGATGACATCATCTGCAACACATAGCTGTGGTGACCTCCAAAACCTCCCCAAAATGTCCCCAAACTGTCCCGTCCTTGATCTGCTTCTCCATGACCTTGTCTGCAACACACGGCCATGGTGACCCAGGGGTGACCCCAAAACCCCCCCAGAATCTGCTCCTTGAGCAGCCCGTCCTCGATCTGCTTTTCAATGACATCATCTACAACACACGGCCATGGTGAGCCCCAAAACCTCCCCAAAATGTTCCCAAAATGTCCCATCCTCAATCTGCTTCTCGATGACATTGTCTGCAAAACACGGCCATGGTGACCCCAAGAACATCCCCAAAACCTCCCCAAAATGTCCCCAGACTGCCCCACCATCGATCTGTTCCTCAATGACATTAACTGCAACACCCAGAGGTGGTGACCCCCAAAACCCCCCAAAATGTCCTCAATCTGCTCCCCGATGACATCATCTGTACACACCCAGCCATGGTGACCCAGGGGTGACCCCAAAGCCCCCCAAAATCTGCTGCTTCAGCAGTGACCCCCAGATCCCCCCAAAACCTCAACGCAACCATTTCAGGAAGCACCTGATGGCTCCCAACTCCTCCCTTTGCTCATTCCTGGACAAATTCAGGAAAAAAATGAATTTAAATCCATTCCCACCATTTTAGGACATGGAGGGGGGAAATCTCCAGGGGCTCCTACCAATAATTTGGGGCAAGGAGTATCCGTCCAGGTCCAGGAGCACCGTTCCTGTCTGGAGACACGTCCGCAGCTCAAAGAGGCTGTGCAGGGACAGCGTGGACACGTGGGGTTTGCTCCACCTCTCACCACCTTCCTCCACCTTCTCCTCGAACTTGATCCACCTGGAACGGGAGCGGGACGGGGCAGGCGTGAGGATCTGGGAATGGCTTCTCCTTCCTGGGGAGCTTCCCTGCTTGGAGGGCCTGGATTAATTCATCTCACAGAGTTCTGGCTCGTTATCCAGGGTGGGAAGGGAGGGTCTGGTGGATCATTCCCAAAAGTGCTGCTTGCAGGGTTGTGGAGGGGAGGAAAAGTTCCCAATCCCAGCAGGAAACCCAAATCCATGGATTTCGCCCTCCTCAATTGTATCTGTGGGATCTGGGAGCTGTGGGGTGGAGGAAAAGTTCCCAATCCCACCAGGAAACCCAAATCCATGGATTTTGCCCTCAACAAATTGCTCCTGAGAGGTTTGGGAGCTGTAGCAGGAAGGCAAAGTTCCCAGACCCAGCAGGAAACCCAAATCCATGGATTTAGCCCTCCTCAAATTGTATCTGTGGGATCTGGGAGCTGTGGGGTGGAGGAAAAGCTCCCAATCCCACCAGGAAACCCAAATCCATGGATTTCCCCATCCTCAAATCGCTCCTGTGGGATTTGGGAACATTGGGGTGGAGGAAAAACCCCGACAGAACCCCAAACCACAACACCCGGCCCTGGCACCCACCCCACAGCTCCCATCCCTGATTTCCCTGGAGAATCCCGATCTCCAGCCCTCCCTCTTTCCGGGGATGGAATTCAAACTGCCCGCCGAGCGATGCCGCCGCTCCCCCAAAGCCGATTAGGTCGCTGTTCCTCTCCCTTCTGCCCCGTTCTCCAAGGAATTTGGGTCATTAGGGAGCTCGGGATGGAGTGTGGGATTGGGGGCACGGATCCCTGTGGGATTGGGGCACGAATCCCTGTGGGATTGGGGGCACGAATCCCTGTGGGATTGGGGCACGAATCCCTGTGGGATTGGGGCACGAATCCCTGTGGGATTGGGGCAGGAATCACTGTGGGATCGAGGCAGGAATCCCTGTGGGATTGGGGCAGGAATCCCTGTGGGATTGGGGCAGGAATCACTGTGGGATCGAGGCAGGAATCCCTGTGGGATTGGGGCAGGAATCCCTGGTTGGGGCAGGATGTGGGACAGGGCAGGAATCCCTGTGGGATCGGGGGCAGGAATCCCTGTGGGATTGGGGCAGGAATCCCTGTGGGATTGGGGCACGAATCCCTGTGGGATCGGGGGCACAGCTCCAGCGGTGCCTTTGTGCCGCCATCGGCATCCTGGGATTCCTTTGCCGAGGATTCCATTTTCAAACCCTCCCAAAATCCTGTTTTTCCTGCATTTCCCCAATTCAGGAACGTCCTTTTCTAACCCCCCTAAATCCGACACTCATTCTCTGATATTCCATTTTCAAAATCCCATTTTCCAGCATTTTCCCAGTTCAGGAATATCCTTTTTTAACACCCCCAAATCCAACTCTCATTCCCTGATATTCCGTTTTCAAACCCTCCCAAAATCCCATTTTTTCCTGCATTTCCCCAATTCGGAAATGCCATTTTCTAACACCCTTATACGCAATGTCCACACTCTGATATTCCATTTTCAAAATCCCATTTCCCCCGTTCAGAAATGCCCTTTTTGCTAACACCCCCAAATCCGATGCTCGTTTCCCCGATCCCCGCCATGGGGACATTTTGGGGTGGGATTTTCCCCCGCCCCGTTCCCCAATCCCCGACCTGGCGGATTCCTTCCACTCCATGTCGTCGCCGTCGCGCTGCAGCGTGTCCATCTCCGTGAACAGCGTGGGGTTGGGGGGCTCGTCCTCCTCCCCCAGGATGTACCGGAGCCGTTCCGCGGCCGGCGACACTGCCGGGAAAAACTGCTGGAACTCCGGGGGGAAAACAGGATGGGCCCGCTGGGAACGGCCCCGGAGGGGCAAAAAACGGGATAAAAATGGAGGGAAACGTTGAAGGGAATGGGGGAATTCTGAATGATCCCGTCCCGAATTCCCTGCGGGAAAAAGAGCTGGAATTCCATGGAAAATCCCACCCGATCCTGCAGGGAAAGGCCCCGAGGGGATTTAGGATCAGAGAAAAAGGGATAAAAAGGAAGGGAAATGTTGAAGGGAATGGGGGAATTCTGAATGATCCCGTCTCGAATTCTTTGTGGGTAAAAGAGCTGGAATTCCATGGGAAACAGGATGACCACAAAAAAGGGATAAAAATTGGAGGGGAATGTTTGAGGGATTGGGGGAATTCTGAATGATCCCATCCCGAATTCCCTGTGGGAAAAAGAGCTGGAATTCCATGGAAAATCCCACTCCATCCTGCAGGGAAAAGCCCTGAGGGGGTTTGGGATGGCAAAAAAAAAAAAGGGATAAAAATGGAGGGAAATGTTTGAGGGATTGGGGGTGCTCCGAGTGATCCCATCCTGAATTCCCTGTGCTCAAATTCCATGGAAAATCGCCCTCCATCCTGCAGGGAAAGGCCCTGAGGGGGTTTGGGATCAGGAAAGAAGGGATAAAAATAAAGGGAAATGTTGAAGGTTCTGGGGGGGCTCCGAGTGATCCCATCCCGGATTCCCTGGGGGATGCTGGGGAAAGGAGGAGCGGGATGAAGCTCCAGGAACCAATTCCCATCAAATTCCCTTTCCAGGAGTTCCCACTTCCCAGGTTTATCCCAAATTTTCCGTCCCACGGATCCCCTTTTTCCAGGCTCCCTTCCAGCCTTGGGATTTCCCCCTTTTCCCAACGGGGAACGACACAAATCCGGAATTCCTGCAGGAAAAATTCCATCTTTTTCTGGGAAGGGGCAGCATTGATGGCCTGGGGAGCAATCTGGGAATGGTTTTGGGATCACGGTGCCCTCCAAGGCTTTTGCACCCCAGCACATTCCCAGTGCCCACGGGAGGGCGAAGAACTCCCAGGAAAATAAAAAAAAATTGGATTTGTTCTTAACCCTCTCCATCCTCAGGGGTTTTTCTGGCAAAACTTCCCAGATTTGGTGGATTTGGGGAGAAATCCAAGCCATGAAATCCATGGAAATGGAGTGTTTGGAATGAAATCCTGTATTTCCTGATTCAAGGAATGATCCAGGCTTGGAAAGTGGGAATTTTGGGCCAAAATCTGGGAATAACTAAATTGGGTAATGCAGCGCTTTAAAAAATCAGGGAATTAAATTGCCGCGGATAAATGGGGGGAAAACAGGAATTCTGCCCCTTTTCCTGCACAAAGCAGACGAGCCCACGTCCCACAAGAAGAGGATGTCCCTTTAGGCTGAGCCTGCTTAAACCACTTAAGCCCCTCTGAGCCGAGCCCAAAGCCTGCCAAGGTCCAGCCCTGCCGCCATTCCCATAAATCCCTTCTTGTGATTCGGAATATTCCCGGGAATTCTGGGGCTGGGCTCCGTGCCTGGAGGGTTTCAGGCTCCCTAAGCCTGGGCTTGTTCTCGGAAAAGGGATGAAACGGGTGAAGTTCTGGTCAGCCCTCCTGCCAACCCTAAAATTACCAAAAAAACCCCAAATTGAATGAGTTAACCACAAAAAAAAAAATCGGGATTTTGCTGGAAATTGAGGTCTCTGGTGGAAAAAAAGGGATTTGGGATTCCAGTCTTGGAGTTTGGGGTTGCTGCTCCCGGCTCTGCCCAGATTCCCTCTCTAAAAATGGATCCTTCCTTCCCCGCCCTCCCCAGGGCCTTGTTTTGGGGTCTCGGGGCTGTGCCACCCTGAAACCCCAAAAAACCAAATGAAATCTCCTACAGAAAGAGCTTTTTTAGCTCATTTTCCTTATCCTGCCGGATTTTAGGGAATTCACCCACCTTGCAGCTCCCAGTTTTGCTTCCCTCCCTCCCCGAGGTGGCCAAAATTCCTGGGATTTGTTCACCTGGAGAACAATTCCACGGCTGGGAGAGCTCCCAGCTCCTCCTGCTTTGGGGTTTTTGCATTCCCGGGAATTCCACCCAGCACAGCAAATCCCAGGAAGCAGCAGGTGTTGGTTGGAGAGGGGAAAAGTGACACAAATCCCACAAAACACCCCAAAATCAGCTCCTTGGGGGGATCCAGATCTCCCTGAACCCAGGTTTTAGGATGGGAAAACTCTGGGATTTCAGCCACTGTGGATTCCCAGGGAATATTTAGGATCATTTCCATGGGAAACAGGACAGGAATGATTTAAATCCCATTTGTCCGAGGTGCAGCTGCCCCCTCACATCCCAACCCCGAGCCAGCGACAAAACCTCACCTGGGGATCCTCTTCCAAACCCAAATTCCCACTAAATTGGGATAAAATTGGGGAATCAGGGAATGTGGCCCTGCTGGGGCTCTGCAATCCAGCCAGGACTAAGCCTGGTTTAAAGCCCAGCCTTATCCAGGGGCTGCTGTGGGTTCTCCACAGCTTTTCCCTGAATTTTCCTGTGGGTTCTCCACAGCTTTTCCCTGAATTTTCCTGTGGGTTCTCCACAGCTTTTCCCTGCATTTTCCTGTGCATTCTCCACAGCTTTTCCCTGCATTTTCCTGTGCGTTCTCCACAGTTTTTCCCTGGATTTTTCCTGTGGGTTCTCCATGGCTTTTCCCTGCATTTTCCTGCCTCAGACAAGTCCCCACTGCCCCAAAACCCAGGAGAGTGGGATGCACATCCCATGGGATAAATTTGCTCAAAATCCCCCAGGTTTGGGGTATTTCTGACCCTTCCAAAAATTGACTTTTCTCCCAAGGAGCAGCAGGAGCCGGGAGCTGCCCTGTTGATTTTTGGGATGAGCTTTGGATCTCTGCACTTTTAGCAGCCCCAAAGTTGCTTTTCCGAGGGAAAAAAAATCACAAAAAAAAACCCCAAGGATCTTTTCCCCTTCCCACCACAGTGCTGGGAAATAAAAACCCCAAACCCTACCTGGAGTTGTTCCCATTTCTTCCCCCATTTCTCCCCGCTTGAACCCCAAAGCTTCGCCGCAGGATCCCAAAACGCCGCCGAGGGCCGGAGGTTTCCCCCTTTCTCCTTTCTCCTTTATCCACTGCAGCTCGCTAAACTCCCGGCTTAGGGAGCAGATTACGGCACGAAAATCCTGCCCTGCCCGGCTCCCATGACGGGAAGTTACCAAAGCGCCGGGATGCGCTCGGGAAGAGCCCCAAATCCCCAAATCCGCACCTCGGGGCCGCTCCCCGCGGGGTTTTCCTGCCCTGGCCACCCCAAAATTGAGGGTTTGGTTTTTAAGGGGGGAAAAAATCCGTACAGGGGTGAGGGAGATTTGGCGGGGTTGTGGGGTTGAGGGTTTGGGGTTTGGTTTTGGTTTTTTTTTTTTTTAATCTGGAAAATGAGGGTTTTGGTCCAAGTCACCAAAGTGGGCTGGAGTTATTGCTGAGTGGGGTTTGGTGGTTGTGGGGAGGAGGGAAAAGGGGGAAAAAAGGGGGAAAAGAGCGGGGGAAAGAGGGGGAAAAGAGGACGGGAAAGGAGGGGGAAAAGAGGGGGAAAAGAGGGGAAAGGAGGGGGGAAAAGAGAGGGGAAAAGAGGGGGAAAGTGGAGAATAAGGGAAAAGGAGGGGAAAGAGGGGAAATAGGGGAGAAGGAGAGGAAAGGAGGGGAAAGGAGGGGAAAAGGAGGGGGAAAGGAGCGGAAATAGGGGAAAATGAGGGAAAATGAGGGAAAATGAGGGAAAAGGGGAAAGAGAGGAGAATAGGGGAAAGAGGGGAAATAAAGGAGGAGGAAAGGAGGGGGAAAGGAGGGGAAAAGGAGAAGGAAGGGACGTGGCCCCGCTCCTGCCTCCGCCGAGGGCACAAAGGAGCTGCCAGCAAATCAAAAATCTCTTCCCGTGCAAAAAAATAAAACGGGAAAACTTCGGCTGGGCCTGAACCCGAATGCAAATTTCCAGCAGGGGGGTGGAAAATCCCAGCCCATGGAAGGGCTCGGCTGCCGCAGCGTTCCCCTGTGAAATGTTAATCTGCCCTAAGGAGATTTCCCCCCTAAGGAGCACACGGTGTGATTCCCCAGAGTTGTCTGGAACCCCAGTCCTAGTGGGGAAACTCCATCCAAACCCCATTTCAGTGGGAAAATCCTATTGGGAATACGGTGTGATTCCTGCAGTTTGTCTGGAGCCCCAGTTCCAGCAGGAAAACCCCTTCAACCCCATTGTAATGGGGAAAATCCATTGGGAACAAGGTTGTGAGGATCCCAAATTCCAGAAGGAAAATGCTTCCAATCCCATCTCAATGGGAAAAACCCATCAGGAACATGGTGGGATGTCCAAAAGTTTTCTGGAACCCCAATCCCAGCAGGAAACCCCCTCCAACCCCATTTTAATGGGAAAAATCCATCGGGAACAAGGTGTGATGTCTAAAAGTTTTCTGGAACCCCAATTCCAGCCAGGGAAACCTCTCCAAATCCCATTTCAGTGGGAAAAACCCATCAGGAACACGGTGTGAAGCTTGTGGAGAACCCCAATCCCAGCAGGAAAAACCCAACCCAATGGGAAACTCTCCAACCCCAACCCAATGGGAAAAACCCATCAGGAACAAGGTGAGATGCCCGAAAGTTTTCTGGATCCCCAATTCCAGCAGGAAAACTCCCTCCAACCCCAACCCAAATCCCATTTCCATGGGAAAAACCCACCAGCAACAAGGTGTGATTCCCAAAGGTTGTGGAGAACCCCAATCCCAGCAGGAAAACTCCATCCAAACCCATTTCAATGGGAAAAACCCATTAAGAAAAGGTGTGAAGCTTGTGGAGAACCCCAATCCCAGCAGGAAATCCCCTCCAATCCCAACCCAAATTCCATTTCAATGGGAAAAACCCATCAAGAACAAGGTGTGAAGGTTGTGGAGAACCCCAATCCCAGCAGGAACCTCCTCCATCCCCATTTCAATGGGAAAAACCCAGGTGTGATGCACGAAAGTTTTCTGGAACCCCAATCCCAGCAGGAAAACTCCATCCAACCCCATTTCAATGGGAAAGACCCATTGGAAACAAGGTGTGAAGCTTGTGGAGAACCCCAATCCCAACAGGAAATCCCCTCCAACCCCAACCCAAATTCCATTTCAATGGGAAAAACCCATCAGGAACAAGGTGTGATTCCCAAAGGTTGTGGAGAACCCCAACCCCAGCAGGAAAATTCCATCCAAACCCATTTTAATGGGAAAAACCCATCGGGAACAAAGTGTGAAGGTTGTGGAGAACCCCAGTTCCATCAGGAACCTCCTCCAACCCCATTTTAACGGGAAAGACCCATCGGGAACAAGGTGTGAAGGTTGTGGAGAACCCCAATCCCAGCAAGGAACCCTCTCCAACCCCATCCCAACAGGACCAACAAACCCGGGAGCGGGCGGATCAGCGCCACCACAACACAACCCCGAGCCGATCCAACCCCAAACCCCCTCCCTGGATTTTTGGGGACTCCGGGCACTCACTGGTCCTGCTGGCGTTGTCGTTGGCGCTCTCGGGCCAGCCCTGGCCCTCGTCGGTGTCCGAGGGCTCGCGGGGCCCGAAGTGGCGCTCGCTGCCGCTCCGGTCGCGGCTGGAGCCCGGCGAGCGCCGGCGGCGCCGCTTCCTGCGGAAACCGCGCGGCACCGGCACCCCGATGTAGATGGAGTGGTAGTCTGGGAACGGGGAGAGGAAGGGGTTAAAAAATTCCGGTTTCAGATTGTGTGGATGGGGTGATAAACGCAGTGAAAAATTCATTTTTCTGGGAGAAAAATTCCTGGTGAAAATGGCGTGGATGGAAACGAAATTGCAATAAAAAAATCGAAAAATTCCTGGTGAAAGTGATGTGGATGGAGTGATAATTGTAATAAAAAATTCATTTTTCTGGGAGAAAAATTCCTGGTGAAAATGGCATGGGTGGAAACAAAATTGCAATAAAAAAATCGAAAAACTCCTGGTGAAAGCGATGTGGATGGAGTGATAATTGTAACAAAAAATTCATTTTTCTGTGAGAAAAATTCCTGGTGAAAATGGCATGGGTGGAAACAAAATTGTAATAAAAAAATCGAAAAACTCCTGGTGAAAGCGATGTGGATGGAGTGATAATTGTAATAAAAAATTCGTTTTTCTGGGAGAAAAGTTCCTGGTGAAAACGGCATAGATGGAGCGATGACCGCAGTAAGAGATTCAATTTCAAGGGAGAAAAATTCCTGGTGAAAATTATCTACATGGGGTGGTAATTTCAGCAAAAAATTCATTTTTGTGGGAGAAAAATTCGTAGTGAAAATAAGGTGGAGCAATAATTGAAATGAAAAATTCCTGATGAAAATTATCTAGAGGGAGCGATAATTATAATAAAAAATCACTTTTTAGGGAGAAAAAATCCAGGTGAAAAATTAGGTGGCTGGAAAGAAAATAGTAATAAACAATTCGAAAAATTCCTGGTGCAAGTGATGTGGATGGAATGATAAGTGGAATAAAAAACTCAAAACCACCTCCTCCAGGACATTCCCGGGATTTCTCTCACCTTCCTCATCCTCGAATCTCCTCCGGAAGCCGCCGAGGCCGCGCTCGCTCATCCCATCCTCATCCTCCAGCATGGTCCGGCTGCTCGGGGGAGCTGGGCAAGGGTTGGGAATGGGATTTGAGTGGGATTTGGGGTTTTGTGGGATCTGGGGTTTTATGGGATCTGGGATTTCACGGGATCTGGGATTTCACGGGATCTGGGATTCGATGGGATTTTGGAGGGGAAGGAGCCCTCTGCACACCTGCCAGGAGCTCCCTGCTCTGGAATCCTTCCCCTGGGGACATCCCAGTGGGATTCCCGGGGGGATCACTGGGGACCCTCGGGCACCTCCTGTGCCACCCCCGCTCTCCTCTCCCCGCATTCCCAAAATTTCCCCGGGATCCCATCCCCATCCTCCAATTCCTGCTGCTCAGAGGCTCCCGGAGAACATCCCAGAGATTTCCCAACACAATTCCAGACACGAATTTCCCCAGATTCCAGAGCCTGGCAGAATTCCCGACACAAATTCCCACGAATTCCAGAGCCCCACATTATTCCAGGGTGACCCCAACACTTTTTTCCCCATCCCTGATCCCACATTTCCCTGGAATTTCCCATTATTCTGGGGTGACCCCACACATCCCAAAGGGATTTCCCACCCCAAATTTTCCTTTCCCCACCCCTGATCCCACATTTCCTTTCCACTTCCAGCCGTTTCCCACTTTGATCCCGGCGGGGACGCTGCTGATGAATTAATTAACGGCTCCCTAATTAGCCGAGCTCCAGCGATTGCCTTTCACACTCGGCTGCCCGGGCGCGGCTGTTTCTGTTTCCATTCCCGCCCGGTCGATGCTCCCAAAGTCACTCGGAGGGCGATCCCGAGCGGCATTCCCGCATTTTCCAGCTCTTTCGGGGAGAAAAACCCCAAATCCGGCCAAAAACCTCAAAAACGGGAACGGCCGGAGCTGCTGGGGCTGGCAGGGCGGGGATTCCTGACCCTTTTACCTGGGAAAATCCAGTTTATCCCAGTCCAAATTAAATCCAGTTTATCCCAGTCCAAATTAAATCCAGTTTATCCCAAACCAGCTCAAATCCAGTTTATTCCAATCCAACTCAAGTCTGGTTTACCCCAATCCAACTCAAATCCAGTTTATCCCAGGGGGGATATTCCCTTTCACCTGGAAAAATCCAGTTTATCCCAGTCCAGCTCAAATCTGGTTTACCCCAATCCAACTCAAATCCAGTTAATCCCAGTCCAACTCAAATCCAGTAAATCCCAGTCCAGCTCCAGTCCCATCCCAGTTTAGATTTAAATTAAATTTCCATGATTTGGGTTTTTTTCCGTCAATCCGATGTTTTTGGCAGGATTGATTTAATTTAAGGGGAAGCAAATTTAGGGGTTTTTCCTCTGGAGGGAATCCCCAGGCTGGGCAGTTTTAGGGATAACATCATCCATGAGCCTTGGCTTGCCAAAAACATTCTGGGGTGAACCCTGAGCATTTTAGGAAGCAGGAAAAGCAGAAAAAGCAGGAAAACGCCCCCAGGAATAGTTTTACTCTAAAAATGACCCTTTAAAAGATAAAGGATCCCAATCCCCAGGAAATCCCAGCAGGCTGGGGTTCCAGGGCGATGGATTGGGGTACAAACCCCTCCAGCTGGGATAATTCTGGGATAAAATGGGATTTTTTTGGGAATCTGGATGAGCTGGAAGCACAAAGAGCCCGCGGGGTAAAGCCAGGCTTTGTTAGGCACGGTTAAATGGAAGCTCCCGATCGATTCCGGGCTCGGACAATCTGGGATTTTTCCCACATGGAGCTTTTCCCCCCCTAAATCCCTAAAACCCAACCGGGAGCAGGAATTAGAGCTGAAAACCCAACTGGAATTCCACAGAAATCCGGGCAGGGAAAGCAAACCCAGCGCTGCCCCCGATCCCGTGAAACCCCAAAAAGGAGATTTCCCCAAAATCCAGATTTCCCCTTCCAAACTCACCCGGAGCTCCCCAAAAAGGGATTTGGGATCGGGCTGTGGGGTCAGGGAAAAGCGGGATTGCTGGCAGTCAGAGCAGCTCTCCCAGTGACCCCAAAGTGCCAGTCCCGATCCCAAGAAACCCCAAAAACCAGATTTCCCCAAAAGGGAGATTTCCCCTTCCAAACTCACCCAGAGCTCCCCAAAGAGAGATTTGGGATCGGGCTGTGGGGTCAGGGGAAGCTGGGATTGCCAGGAGTCTGAGCTGCTCTCCCAGCGACCCCAAAGCGCCGGCCCCGATCCCGCGAAATCCCAAAACCCAACTTCCCCTTCCCAACTCACCTGGAGCTCCCCAAAGAGGGATTTGGGATCAGGCTGTGGGGTCAGTGAAGTCAGCACTGTCAGGAGCCAGAGCTGCTCTTGCCAACATCCCAGCGACCCCAAAGCGAGCGCCGGCCCCGATGCCGATCCATCGATCGCGGCCGGAGCATCACGGGAGCTCCAGGGCAGGCAGGGAGGGGGGAGCCCACGGGATCGGCCCCACAGCGGGGTGGGGTTTCCGTGTGGGATCGCTGGGATGTGGGAAATCCACCCCAAGCTGTGGGGTTGGGGTTTGCGGGGCCGTGGGGGATTTTTCTGTGGGTTTTGGATCGGTTGTGGGGGATTTGGGAGGGAACTGCTCTGGTTCTGTGACTGGAGCTTAGGGACTGGCAGGGAGACCCAGCTGTGGGATGATCCCAAATCCCCTCAGTGGGGTGATCCCAAATCCCCTCAGTGGGGTGATCCCAAATCCCCATCCATGGGATGATCCCAAATCCCCTCAGTGGGATGATCCCAAATCCCCATCCATGGGATGATCCCAAATCCCCTCAGTGGGGTGATCCCACACCCCCATCCATGGGATGATCCCAAATCCCCTCAGTGGGATGATCCCAAATCCAGCACTAGGATGATCCCAAATCCCCTCAGTGGGGTGACCCCAAACCTCCATCCATGGGATGATCCCAAATGCAGCACTGGGATGATCCCAAATGCAGCACTGGGATGATCCCAAATCCCCTCAGTGGGATGATCCCAAACCCCCTGGAGATCCAGGCTCAGCCCCCAGGAGGTCGCCCCAGCCTGGGCAGGTTTAGGGTCAGGATTTCCCCTGGGCGGGTTTAGGGTCAGGATTTCCCCTGGAATTGTTCCCAATTCCACGTTCTCCCTTCCACCCCATGAATTCAGGGCTGGCCCCGCTCCCTGCAGCCTTTTACAGCAACATCAATAAATCCCATCCCGCTTCACCCTAGTTTGCCCAAAGGAAATCCAGAACCTGAGAGGAAAAACCCCATTGTTTTACACTTTTCCCAACAGGACCTGAGAATAAAAAAACCCCAATTTTTCCCAATTTTCCCACAGAAAATCCAGAACCTGAGAGGAAAAACCCCATTTTCCCCCATTTTCTCAAATCCCATTTTTTCCCATTTTCTCAATGGGAGATGAGAATAAAAAAAACCCCAATTTTTTTACAGTTTTCCCAATGGGAGCTGAGAACAAAAATCCCTTTTTTTTTTTTTTTACAGTTTTCCCACAGAAAATGCAGCACCTGAGAGGAAAAATCCCATTTTTTCCAGTTCTGCTCCAAGTCCGAGTCCGAGTGCTCTTCACACTTTGCAGAGGAAAGCGGCTCCTTCCTCCTCCTCCTCCTCCTCCTCCTCCTCTTCCCAGCCGGTATTCCCGGTGCTCCCGTTGTTCCCGGTGTCCCCGCCATTCCAGCTGTCTCCATTATTCCCGGTGCTCTCGTTGTCCCCGTTATTCCCGTTATTCCCGGTGCTCCCACCATTCCCAGTATTCCAGTCATTCCCGTTATTCCTGGTGCTCTCATTGTCCCCATTATTCCCGGTGCTCCCTCCATTCCCGGTATTCCAGTCATTCCCGGTATTCCCGTTATTCCCTCCATTCCTGGTATTCCAGTCGTTCCCGTTATTCCCGGTGCTCCTGCCGTTCCCGTTATTCCCGTTATTCCCGGTGCTCCTGTCATTCCCGCTGTTCCTGTCATTCCCGTCATTCCCGGTGTTCCCGCTGTTCCCGTTATTCCAGTCATTCCCGTCATTCCCATTATTCCTGTTATTCCAGTCATTCCAGTCATTCCCGTTATTCCCGGTGCTCCCGGTGTTCCCGCTGTTCCCGTTATTCCAGTCATTCCTGTCATTCCCGTTATTCCAGTCATTCCAGTCATTCCCATTATTCCCGTCGTTCCCGGTGTTCCCGCTGTTCCCGTTATTCCAGTCATTCCCGTCATTCCCATTATTCCTGTTATTCCAGTCATTCCAGTCATTCCCGTCATTCCCGGTGCTCCCGCTGTTCCCGTTATTCCAGTCATTCCCGTCGTTCCCGGTGTTCCCATTATTCCAGTCATTCCCGTCATTCCCGTTATTCCAGTCATTCCCGTCGTTCCCGTCATTCCCGGTGCTCCCGCTGTTCCCGTTATTCCAGTCATTCCCGTTATTCCCAGTGCTCCCAGTGTTCCCGCTGTTCCCGTTATTCCAGTCATTCCCGTTATTCCCGGTGCTCCCGCTGTTCCCGTTATTCCAGTCATTCCCGTCGTTCCCGTTATTCCCGGTGCTCCCGCTGTTCCCGTAGCTGCCCTCCCGGGGCAGGCACCAGCAGCAGCCGGCGCCGCTCAGATCCAGCGGGGCCGCGCCCGGGCCCGGCCGGGAATCCACGGAATCCCAACGGGAACGGAGCTCGTTCAGCTGCTGCCAGTGCAGCCAGGCCATGGCCAGCCCCAGCACCTGCGGGGATCCCAAAGGGTCAGGGACACCCCAAAGGGGACAGGGATATCCTAAAAGGGGACAGGGATATCCTAAAAAGGGTCAAGGACACCCCAAAAGGGTCAGGGACATCCTAAAGGGGACAGGGATATCCCAAAAGGGTCAGGGACATCCTAAAGAGGTCAGGGATATCCTAAAAGGGGACAGGGACACCCCAAAAGGGTCAGGGATATCCTAAAGGGGTCAGGGATATCCTAAAGGGGACAGGGACATCTCAAAATGGTCAGGGACATCCCAAAGGGGTCAGAGAGACCTCGAATGGGATCAGGGACATCCCAAAAGGGGTCAGGGACATCCTAAAGAGGTCAGGGATATCCAAGGGGTCAGGGATATCCTAAAAGGGGACAGGGACACCCCAAAAGGGTCAGGGATATCCTAAAGGGGTCAGGGACATCCTAAAGAGGTCAGGGATATCCTAAAAGGGGACAGGGACACCCCAAAAGGGTCAGGGATATCCTAAAGGGGTCAGGGATATCCTAAAGGGGACAGGGATACCCCAAAAGGGTCAGGGATATCCCAAAGGGGTCAGGGATATCCTAAAAGGGGACAGGGACACCCCAAAAGGGTCAGGGATATCCCAAAGGGGTCAGGGATATCCTAAAGGGGACAGGGACATCTCAAAATGGTCAGGGACATCCCAAAGGGGTCAGAGAGACCTCTAATGGGATCAGGGACATCCCAAAAGGGGTCAGGGACATCCTAAAGAGGTCAGGGACATCCCCGAGGGGACAGGGATATCCTAAAAGGGACAGGGACACCCCAAAAGGGGACAGGGACAATTCCCAGTCCAGCCTGGACCTGGAGATTCCAGGAACATCCCAATATTTCTCCCCCAAATCCCGTCTAAACCCGCACATGGAATCCGGGATGGGTTGTACAGAACCCACAAAACCCGGGAATCTCTGGGAATTCCCTGTTATCCCCTCAGCCTGGCTGGGATTTTTGGGAAGGGCTCCGGAATTCCAGGGACAGCGCTGGGATAAGGGGAAAAGGGGATAATGATGGGATAATAATGATGGGATCATAACAACGGGATAATAATGGGATTGTGCTGATCCCCACCCACAGCAAATCCTTCGGAATTTCAGTTTTGCAATCCCGTTTCCACGGATGTCAGCTGCAGCCTCGTTCCCATTATGGAACTGTCACCAGTCCCCATTAAAATCCCAATCCCGATCCCCCGGAGCCAGAAAAACCCTTTGAAATGTGGGATTTGGGGCAAATCTGTCATTTTTGCCTCCCGGAAGGATTTGTGTGTGCATGCCACGGAAACAGAGCCGGGTCTGGGGCAGGGATGGCTCCTGCTCCTCCTGCTGAGGAATCCCAGAAAAAATGGGAATTGTGGAAGGGAATAAAACCATCCAAAGGCCTCAATGGGGATCCCAAATCCCAGAGAAAATGGGGAATAAATGGGAATAAAACCATCCAAAGGCTTCAGTCCCAAATCCCAGAGAAAATGGGGAATTCTGGAAGGGAATAAAACCATCCAAAGGCCTCAATGGGGATCCCAAATCCCAGAGAAAATGGGGAATAAAACCATCCAAGATCCCAAGTCCAGAGAAAATGGGGAATTTTAGAAGGGAATAAAACCATCCAAAGGCTTCAGTCAGGATCATGAATCCCAGAGAAAATGGGGAATAAAAGGAAATAAAACCATCCAAGATCCCAAATCCTAGAGAAAATGGGGAATAAAACCATCCAAGATCCCAAATCCCAGAGAAAATGGGGAATAAAACCACCCAAGATCCCAAATCCCAAGGAAAACGGAGAGCCAAAGGGAACAAAGGCACGCAAACCCCCCAGCCACGATCCCGAACCCCTTTGCCGCCCCTGCCCGCTGAGTCACGGCCCCGCTGCCGTTCCCAAATCCCCGGAGCTGTCAGCAGTTATGGATGGATCCAATATCGGCTCCGCGGTTACGGCACCGCCGAGGGGAAAACGGGAACGGAACGGGGCAGGGCTGAGCTGAGCTGGGAAAACAAAAAATGGAATTTTTATCCGGGATCGGGATCCAGGAATTGTTGGCGTTGGAATTTAGGGAAGTGCCTGTTTTTCCTGGATGGAATTTTACCCTTCCCAGGCTGGGATTTGAGTGCCCAAGGGGGGCAAATCCATGGAAAAGGATTTTTTATTTATCCAGGGGGTAAATAAATCCCAGGAGCTTTGGGAATCCATAAAAAAATCCATAAATCCCAGAAGCTTTGGAAATCCATAAAAAATCCATAAATCCCAGGAGTTTATGGGAATCCATTAAAAAATCCATAAATCCCAGGAGTTTATGGGAATCCATAAAAAATCCACAAATCCCAGGAGCTTTGGGAATCCATAAAATTCCCAGTGGGAATTTGGGAATTCCATGGAATGGGACGGCCCCAAAGGCCCCTCCTGACCCAAAGCATTCCGTGGTTCCTCTAAACCTGACTCCTGTTTCCCATGGAGAATCCCAAAGCTCAGCTCAATCCCAAAGCCCAGCTTAGCTCGTGGGGACTCTGTGGGATCCTTTGGATCAGTTTCCCGCTGGGAATTGGGGCTGGAATGGCCCCAAATCCTCCTGGGATCCTCTCCTCCTCCTCCTCCTCTGGGAAAAGGGCTCAGGAATGAAGGAAAAGGCTCAAATTTCCATTTTCACCCCATTTTCCAATGGAAAAGCCCATGGAGGTTTTCCTATAGGGATGGGCTGTGCCTGACTCCAAATTCCCTGCCAAAATCCCTTTTCCATGGAAATTTGGGAACATTCCCCAGTTCTGGCCGGATCCTGGAATGCTGAACTTTCCCAGAGTTCACAAAGCCCAAAGTGGGGTTTTCCCCCCTCATTTTTGGGTTTCCATTCCCTAAATTGGGATTTATGGAGAGCTCAGATGGAAAAATCCCAAATCCCCTTCATTCCCTTTTCCCGCCCCGACAACGCTCACAGAACCCCCGGAGCTGAGGGGGGAGATTGGGGAATGAACAAATCCCAAATTAATCTTCCAAGGAAATGCTGAACGTTCTCCATCCCTGTCAGCGGGAGATGAAGGTGCCGGCCTGGAAAACGCCCGGCCGGAGGGAAATTCCGCGTTTTTCACGGAACGGCCTCATCCATCTCCGGGACTGACGCCGCGGGGAGGGAACGGCCGCCCCCGCCTGAGATGGATGGGACAGAGGGAGGAATAATTCACAGGGAGGGATGGATGGATGGATGGATGGATGGATGGATGGATGGATGGATGGATGGATGGATGGATGGATGGATGGATGGATGGATGGATGGATGGATGGATGGATGGATGGATGGATGGATGGATGGATGGATGGATGGATGGATGGATGGATGGATCCATGGATGGATGGATGGATGGATGGATGGATGGATGGATGGATGGATGCGAGCCCTCGGCAGGCACCTGCCAGGAGCCGCTGGGTTTTCTGCTTCGCGGGGCTGGGGGAAAAATCCCGGTTTTTAAGGGAAAAACAAGGCAAGGGAAAAACAAGGATTGCAGAGGTTCTGCTGCTGCTGTTTGTGTTTTACTGCGGTGGCTGAGAGGGGCAGGGAATGATCCTGGGGCTGGAGCTGGGATGGGAGAGCTGGGAATGATCCCCTGGGGAAGGGAAATTCCAGGGAGAGCTGGGAATGGTCACCTGGAGAAGGGAAAGCTCCAGGGAGAGCTGGGAATGGTCACCTGGGGAAGGGAAATTCCAGGAGAGCTTCCAGCACATTCCAGGGCCTGAAGGGGCTCCAGGAGAGCTGGAGAGGGACTGGGGATAGGGAATGGAGGGACAGGACACACGGAATGGCTTCCCACTGGGAAAGGGGAGATTTAAATGGGATTTTGGGATAGAATGAGGGTGGGATGGAATTCCCAGAGGAGCTGGGGCTGCTCCATCCCTGGGAATGTCCCAGGCCAGGCTGGAGCACCTGGGACAGTGGGAATTGTCCCTGCCCATGGCAGGGGTGTGACCCTGAAGCTCCTTCCCAACCCAAACCATTGCAGGATCCTCTGGAATAACCTCCATGAAAAAATGCCTGGGAAGGCTCGGGAAGGAAGGAGCTGGAGCTGCATTCCCTGAAAGCTGCTCCAGGACAAGGCTGGAATTTCTGAGGCTCACTGCCACCCCGAGCACATCCCCAGCCCCGGCAGGAGAAGGATGGATGGGCTGGAAACGCGGGGATGAAACACAGCCAGCCCCAGGCCAGGAGGGATTTTGGGATGAGAGGGTTGGGAGTGACAGGAGCGTGGGGGATGGAGGGAACAGAGCGGGGTGGGAACACAGGAATGGGAAAAAAGGGAATTCCAGGGATGGATGGAGGCAGAGTTTGTGCCTGGCCCCGAGCGGAAGGGAAACGAACAAAACCTCTCCCATGGGATTGGGGTTTTCCCTTTCAAAAGGGCCGGGATGCTCCTGCATTTGGGGGACCCTGGATTCCCCCAGCCATGGCAGCAAGTCCAGACCCAGCAGCATTCCAGGGATTTTTACCCCCAGCATTCCCCATTAAGGCACCACTCCAGCTCCATCAGAATTCCAGGGATTTGTCCCCAGCATTCCAGGGATTTTTGTCCCCACCATTCCCAATTACCAGCACCACTCCAGCTCCATCAGCATTCCCAATTTTTTACCCCCAGCATTCCCCATTAACCACTCCAGACCCATCAGGGTTCCCATTCCCGTGGATTTCTTCTCATTAGCATTCCCCATTAGCATTCCCCATTAGCATTCCCCATTAGCATTCCCAATTAGCAGCCAGCTGTTAATGGATGAGGCCTCAGGATGACTTTCCCTGCCCCAGCACAAATCCCACATGGAATTGGGATCCCAAAGGAATTTCCCCACCCTCCAGCAGGGGAAAGGAGCCGAGCCCTCGGCGCTGAGAACCCCAAAACTGCGGGGTCACCCCTGATCCTGGGGGCTCCTTCCAGCTGGGAATTGCAGCGGGAATTTGGGAATTGCAGCAGGAATTGGGGAATTGCAGTGGGATTTGGGAATTGGAGCTGGGATTTGGGAATTGCAGTGGGAATTGGGGAATTGCAACTGGAATTTGGGAACTGCAGCGGGAATTTGGGAATTGCAGCTGGGATTTGGGAATTGGATCTGGAATTTGGGAATTGCAGTGGGAATTGGGGAATTGCAACTGGAATTTGGGAACTGCAGCGGGAATTTGGGAATTGCAGCTGGGATTTGGGAATTGGATCTGGAATTTGGGAATTGCAGTGGGAATTTGGGAATTGGAGCTGGAATTTGGGAACTGCAGCGGGAATTTGGGAATTGCAGCTGGGATTTGGGAATTGGATCTGGAATTTGGGAATTGCAGGGATTTGGGAATTGGAGCTGGAATTTGGGAACTGCAGCGGGAATTTGGGAATTGCAGCGGGGGTTTGGGAATTGCAATGGGAATTTGGGAATTGCAGCCGGGATTTGGGAATTTGGGAATTGCAGCTATGAGTTTGGGAACTGCGGCCAGGATTTGGGAATTGCAGCTGGGAGTTTGGGAATTGCAGCGGGAATTTGGGAATTGCAGCCGGGAATTTGGGAATTGGAGATGGGAGTTTGGGAATTGCAGCCAGAATTGGGGAATCGGAGCTGGAATTTGGGAATTGCAGCTGGAATTTGGGAATTGCAGGCGTACCTGGGGCAGCAGCAGGGAGCAGACGATGGCCAGCGTGGTCTGGAAGTTGTCCTTGAGCCAGAGCCCCACGGCGTGGATGCAGCCCCGGACGTGGATGGTGCCCAGCAGCTCCAGGCGCTGCGGAGCAGAGACAGGGTCCCAAATTCCCGGGAATTTTGGGATTTTACCGCAGCTTTCCCAGGAATTTTGGTGGGAACAACCTCGGGTTGGGGATTTGGACCCAAATCATCACCCACAGGGGAGGGATTTCTGTTCTTGTGCTTCCAAAGGATGTTTTGGAGCTGAGGTGGGGTTAAATCCCAATTTTTGGGGTCCTGGGAGAGATCCTGGAGCACCCAATTCCTGCAGCTGGGGCCTGCCCGAGCTGGGAATTCTGCCAGGGATTCCCACATTTCTGCAGGGAATTCTGCCACCAGGAATTCCCACATTTCTGCCAGGAATTCCCACATTTCTGCAGGGAATTCTGCCAGGGATTCTGCCAGGGATTCCCACATTTCTGCCAGGAATTCCCACACTTCTGCCAGGAATTCCCACATTTCTGCAGGGAATTCTGCCACCAGGAATTCCCACATTTCTGCACTGGGCTGATCCCTCGATCCTTCTCCCGCTGGGAAGGGCTGAGGCCATTCCCAGGTGAGAATCCCAGGGCACCAAAAGTGCCCCAAAATTCCAGGGAAAAGCCCCAAATCCGAGCTGGGAGCAGCTGGGGAAGGGGGAATTGGATTTTTGGGATTGGGGGGGAAAAAGGAGCAGAGAATTCCCAAAAATTCCAAAGTCACCTCCTTGTCCAGGGCGCGGTACCCGCACAGGGTGTTCACAACCGCTCCGGGAGCCTGCGGGGAACAGCACGGGTTAGCCCGGGATAGGGGAGGGGTTAGCCCGGGATAAGGGAGGGGTTAGCCCGGGATAGGGGAGGGGTTAGCCTGGGATAAGGGAGGGGTTAGCCCGGGATAAAGGGGAGGGGTTAGCCCGGGATAGGGGAGGGGTTAACTCGGGATAGGGGAGGGGTTAGCCCGGGATAAAGGGGAGGGGTTAGCCCGGGATAAAGGGGAGGGGTTAGCCCGGGATAAAGGGGGAGGGGTTATCCCGGGAAAACACCAGAAATCCAAAGCAAATCGGGAATTCTGGAGGAGCCCCTTGGAATTTGGGGTGTCCCTGGGGCTGAGGGGTCTGCAGGGCAAATCCCAACCCAAACCATTCCAGGATTCTGGAGCGGGGTTGGGAGAGCTGGGAATGTTCCCCTGGAGAAGGGAAATTCCAGGGAGAGCTTCCAGAACATTCCAGGGCCTGAAGGGGCTCCAGGAGAGCTGGAGAGGGATTTGGGATAAGGGATGGAGGGACAGGACACAGGGAATGGCTTCAAAGTGGGAAAATTAAATGGGATTTTGGGCTTTTGGGATGGAATTCCCAGAGGAGCTGGGGCTGCCCCTGCACCCCTGGGAATGTCCCAGGCCAGGCTGGAGCACCTGGGACAGCGGGAATTGTCCCCATGGGTGGCCCTGGGTGGGATCCCAGGCCAGGAAACTCCCAAGGGATTTGGCTCTCCCAGTTCTTTTCCTGGAATTCTGGGGCTGGTTCCTCAAGGAACGAGGCCAAATCCATCCCAAGGTTTTGGTGCTTCCCAGGTTCCGGAGCCTTTGGGGAGGACTCACTTCCCAAAAAAACCTCAGAGCCACAGGCAGGGCCTTTCCCTCTTGGAAAAACCACGGAAATTCCACGGATTCACGGAGATCCCACGGATCCATGGAAATTCCACGGATTCATGGAGATCCCATGGATTCATGGAGATCCCACGGATCCATGGAAATTCCACAGATTCATGGAGATCCCATGGATCCATGGAGATCCCACGGATTCATGGAAATTCCACGGATTCATGGAGATCCCATGGATCCATGGAGATCCCACGGATTCATGGAGATCCCACGGATTCATGGAGATCCCATGGATCCATGGAGATCCCACGGATTCATGGAGATCCCGTGGATTCATGGAGATCCCACGGATCCATGGAGATCCCACGGATTCATGGAGATCCCACGGATTCATCGAAATTCCACGGATTCATGGAGATCCCACGGATTCATGGAGATCCCACGGATTTTCCTCCTGGAGCAGCCTCCAGCCCCAGCTCAGGGAATCCCGCAGTGCTTTGGGTGGGAAGGGGCCCTGAATCCCATCCCACATCAGGGACAAAATCCCAAAATCCCAAAATCCCACGCTGCTTCAGCATTCCCAAAAAAGCTCCCCAATTTCTCCCTCTCTGGATTAAGAGGAATTTTTCCTCTCCCTTCCCCCTGCTCAAATTTTATTTTTACCAAATTGTCCCCAAAAAAACCACAGGAGTGTAAAAAACCCCAAAAAAAGCTCCCTGCAGGAACCCCTGATTCCATCTCCAGGCGCCTCAGGATCCTTAATCAAGGCCTTGATTAGAGAGGAGCTCAAATCTGCATCTCATTTGCATATCAGCCTAATTAAACCCCTTCACATTTCCCTCTTTCTCCATTAAAAACAATGAGGGATTGATGAGGAATTCTCCTCGCTGCCTTTTTGGGAGTTCTCCCAAACTTTCCCGGCCTCGCTGGGATATTATATTTATAATATAATAATATAAGAATATATAGATATATTATAATATTATACATAAATATATAATAATATATTGTAATATTATATATAAAAATAAAATAATATATATTATATTTATCCTGGGATGGAATCCTGCAGGAGCAGGCCTGGATGAAACGAATTTTTAGCAAAATTTTGCTCTGCAAAATTTTAGAGGGGATTTCCCCCAGGAATTTTGGGATTTCCCCCAGGAATTTTGGGATATTTTCCCAGGAATTTTGGGATTTCCCCCAGGAATTTTGGGATATTTTCCCAGGAATTTTGGGATATTTTCCTGCTCTCCCCACGAACACAGCAGAAGTGGGGCAGAAGGGATTTCCCTGGAATTCTGGGATTTCCCCCAGAAACTTTGGGATTTTTTTCTCTAGAATTTTGGGATATTTTCCCTGGAATTTTGGGATATTTTCCCTGGATTTCTGGGATATTTCTCAGGGTTTTTCCTCACCCCCTACGCAAAGATTTCCTTGGATTTTTTCCCCTGATTGGTTTCCATGAATTCGGGATATTTTCCCTGATTGGCTGATATTTTTCCATGATTTTGATTTCCCGGGTATTTCGGGGTTTGCCACCTCTGACTTAGCAGGAGTGGGGCAGAAGGGATTTCCCTGGAATTTTGAGATTTTTTTTCCCCTGGAATTCTGGGATTTTTTTTCCATGGAATTCTGGGATATTTTCCCTGGAATTTTGAGATTTTTTCCCCTGGGATATTTTTCCATGGATTTTGGGTATTTTCCCTGGTTTCTGGTTTCCTCGGATCGGTTTCCCCCACCCCCTGACCAGCAGGAGTGGGGCAGAAGGGATTTCCCTGGAATTTTGAGATTTTTTTTCCCCTGAATTCTGGGATTTTTTTTCCATGGAATTTTGGGATATTTTCCCTGGATTTCTGGGATATTTCCCCCTGGAATTTTGGGATATTTTCCCCGGATTTCTGGGATATTTTCCCTAGATTTCTGGGATATTTCCTCCTGGAATTTTGGGATATTTTCCCCGGATTTCTGGGATATTTTCCCTGGATTTCTGGGATGTTTCCCCCGGGATTTTGGGGTGTTTTCCCGCTCACCCCTCTGACGCAGCAGGAGTGGGGCACCCCGCAGGCCAGGGCGCCGCTGCCGTTGCACCGGTGGTACTGGTTCACCTCCCAGTCCCGGAATTCATCCCCTCCACAGCAGGAAAACTGCAGGAAAAACACAGGAAAACCACAGGGAGACAAAGAGCTGGGAAACCCCGAAATTCCAGGGGAAACAGGAAGGGATTCCCGCTCCAAAGGGGTTTGGGGTTGGGATTTTGGGGGGAAATCCCTCCCCTGGCAAGGGCAGGGATGGAATTCCCAGGGAATTTTCCAGCCCTGGAAATTCCTTAAAAATTCCTGGAAAAGAGGTTTGGGAGAACAGGGAATGGATTCCTGTGGGCAGAGGGATAATGGGGGATCAGTAATTGGGATCATCATTAATTGGGATGATGGGAATCCCTCCCTGGGAGGGCAGGGATGGAATTCCCAGGGAATTTTGGATCCTTTGGTGTTCAAGGCCAGGCTGGAGCACCCTGGGATAGGGGAAGGGGAATTTTAGGATCCCATCCAAGCCAAACCATCCCAGAATTCCAATCCCATTCCCTGCATCTCCCAATTTTTTCCCCGCTCCCAGGGAAGTTGAAGAGTAAAAAAAAGGGAATTTTTCCCATTTATCCCCATCTCAGAGCAATTTGGGCGCGGCTCAGATCCATCCCCACTTCCACACTTTAATTCCAGGTGACAAATCCGTTTTTTCCCAAGGCAGGGATGGATCTGGGGGCTCTCAGCCACCCCACAAAATCCCCACCAGCCCCTCGGGGATTTCTCTTCCTGTCAGGATAAACTGGGATCAAATCCTGCAGCTACAAAAGGAAAAAATTCAAATTTAAAAAAATCTCTTTTTTTCCCGCAGCAAAGATAAAAAAATTCCAATCAAAGTCACCCCGAGTCCTCCACGGAATAAAAATGAGCCTGGTCTGGATTCTTCCCATTTTTTTAACACCAAACTCATCCAGGAGCAGATTTTGGGAGAGGTTTTTCCCTCTGCTCCCCTTTTCCAAGGAAAAGCAGGAAAAATTCTTGGGATCCTCCTGCTCTGCTCCATCCCAGGCACAGATTTCCAGGATTTTCCTGGATTCCCAGAGTTCCCTCCTTAAATTTTGGGATTTTCCAGGTGTTTTTCCCATTTAGAAATGCTCAAAGCCAAGCCCTGCTCCCCATTCCCAGAATTCCCTCCTTAAATTTGGGGATTTTCATTTTTCATTTTTCACAAATCCCAGGATAATTCCCAAAAAATCCCCCTGGGCTGAGCTCGGGGAGGCAAAACCCAAAAAATCCCAAAGTGGGTGAAGATACCCAAGGAAAACGCCCCAGGGATGGGGAAAAAAATGGAAAATCCAAGGAAAACCCTCAAAATCCAGGAAAACCCTCAAAATCCTGGGAAACAGGGCATATGGGATTGAGCATTCCTTGGGAAACTTCCCCTTTTCCCATCCAAACCTTTTCCTGCACAAAATCCAGGATATTTTTGAAGTCCAGGTCGTCGTAGTAGTGCCGGATTCCCTCCTGGATGTTGGAGTGGAAAACCTCGTTCATCTGGGATGGAGAAAGCCAAAAGTTGGGAAAATTGATGGAAAACAGCACAAAATCCCACGTTTTTCACACCAGGGGAGGGATTTAGCCCGTCCCAGGGTGATTTTTTGGGATAAAATCCACAATTTTGGAGCTGGCTGGATCCGTTCCTGCCACATCCAAAGCAAGGAATTTTTATCTGCCCGATTTTTTTTCCTGTTCCTCATTTGCATATCAACAAAGCTGATTTGCATATCAAAATTAATTGCCGGTTGTGGCTGATTTCACCTGAAATCCAATTAATTCTGGGACTGGGGGTTTGATGAAGATCCCTCGTTCCAGAGGGGGATTTGTGCTTCCCACAATTCCCTCTTTATTTGGGGTTTAATTCACTTTTGATATCGTCCCAATTCATTAACATTTATTTTAAATTAATTTAACTTTAAAATTCCTGCTGCATCCCGGAGTTCCATCCCGAGGAACTGGAATCCCAGTTTTGGGAATGACAATTCCATGTCCAGGAATGACAATTCCATTTTTGGCACTAACTGTTCCATTTTCAGGAATGACCATGGAGTTTTCGGGAATAACCATTCTGGTTTTTTGGGAATGACAATGGAATTTTTGGGAATGACCATCCCATTTTTGGGAATAACCATTCCATTTTCAGGAATGACCATTCTGTTTTTGAGAACGACAATGGAATTTTTGGGAATGACAATGGAATTTTTGGGAACGACCATCCCATTTTTGGGAATAAACATTCTGTTTCTTGGGAATGACAATGGAATTTTTGGGAATAATGATTCAATTTTTGGGAATAACCACCCCATTTTTGGGAATGATAATTCTCTTTTCTGGAACGACAATTCCACGGTCAAGAATAAAAAAAATTCCATTTTTTGGGAATGACCGTCCTGTTTTTGGGGATGACAATGGAATTTTTGGGAATAACCATTCAATTTTTGGGAATAGCCATTCAATTTTTGGGAACGACCATCCCATTTTTGGGAATAAACATTCTGTTTCTTGGGAATGACAACGGAATTTTTGGGAATAATGATTCAATTTTTGGGAATGACCGTGCCATTTTTGGGAATGACCGTGCCATTTTTGGGGAATGACCATGCCATTTTTTGGGAATGACCATGCCATTTTTGGGGATGCCGATGGAATTCCCAGGAATGCCGGGCGTGTCCCTGCCCCACCTTGCTCTCGAAGATGATCTCCACGAGGATCAGCAGCAGCTCCGTCAGGAAGATCAGCAGCAGCACCCAGAAGAACTGGAAGGAGGAGAGGATGGAAGGTCCCAGGTCCGACCCCGATGGGGACACCCAGAAATGAGGAATTCACCGCCGGAATTCCGGTTTTCCCTGGAATTTTGGCTGAAATTCCACCTTGGTGTCCCCATGTGTCACCGTCCATCCCGGAGAGGGGATTGGGAAGGAATCAGGAAGGATTGGGAAGAGGATCAGGAAGGGACTGGGAAATATTAGGAAGGAGATTGGGAAGGATCAGGAAGGGTCGGGAAGGGATGGGGAAGGAGCCCAAGGGTCCAAACAAATTCCGGATTTCTTGGAGAAACTTCCCGAGGAAATCTTTCTCCGACCCTGGATGCTGAGTCAGGAAGAGCCGCTCAATTCGATTCAATTAACGCGGCCGCTAACGAGCTCATCAATCCCAATTCCCGCAGCAACCTCGGGAATTGATGAATCCCTCTGGGAGCTGCTCCTTCCCTCCCTTAACGATCTCCGAGGTTTTGTTCCTCCTTAATTATTCCCAAATCCGGACATTCCGCCCCAAGACACCGAATTCGGTGGTTTAACTCCTCTCCCTCCGGAGAAAATTTGGGGTTAATTCCTCTCCTTCTGGGGCAAATTTGGGGTTAATTCCTGTCCCTCCGGAGCCCAAATCCCGTGGGTTGGGGTTGGGCTTTCCAGGCCATCGATCCCGGGGATTCGGGGCCGTCGGTACCGGCGCGTTCCGCTGCGGAGGTGGGAGATGGATGGAGCTGTCAGCTGCACCCGAGCGGGCACAAATCAGCCAAATTCCAGTGGGAATTGCTCTGAGCAGGCACAAATCAGCCAAATTCCGGTGGGAATTGCTCTGAGCAGGCACAAATCAGCCGGAATTTCAGTGGGAATTGCACAGCCCAAGGGAGAAACCAGGGGAGAAACCAGCCTGGCTCCTTCGAACACCAATCCCAGATCCTTGGAACCCAAATCCAGGTTTAAACATGAATCCAGGTTTATACAAGAATCCAGGTTTAAACACCAATTCCAGCTCCTTTAAAACCCAAATCCAGGTTTAAACACCAATTCCAGCTCCTTTAAAACCCAAATCCAGGTTTAAACACCAATCCCAGACCCCTTTAAAACCCAAATCCAGGTTTAAACATGAATCCAGGTTTATACAAGAATCCAGGTTTAAACACCAATTCCAGCTCCTTTAAAACCCAAATCCAGGTTTAAACACCAATTCCAGATCCTTTAAAACCCAAATCCAGGTTTAAACACCAATCCCAAATCCTGTAAAGCACCAATCCAGGTTTAAACATGAATCCAGGTTTAAACATGAATCCAGGTTTAAACACGACCCTGGATCCTTTTAAACAAGATTCCAAATCCTTTAAAACACAAATCCAGGTTTAAACACCATCCCAGATCTTTTTAGACACAAATCCTGATTCTTTTAAACATAGACCTGGATCCTTTTAAATCCAAATCCCAATCCTTTTAAAGACAATCCCAGATCCTTTTAAATCCAAATCCTGATCCTTTTAAGGGTAAATTCTGAGTCCTTTTAAAGACAATCCTGGATCCTTTAAAACACAAATCCCAGATCCTTTTAAACACAATTTCCCTGTTTTTCCATAAAAAACCCAAAAGCTGCAGCTGCCAGGCCCAGCTCAGCTCCAAGAGCTCCTCCAGGGCCTCTCTCCCTGATTGCTTTTGTTCTGGGAATTCTCCTGGAAGGGACAATTCCCCACCCCACAAGGGCTCTGATTGCTCCTTCCTGTCCTCAGCAATTCCCGCCTTTTCACCGCCCCATTCCCACAAAACTGCTCCTGGGAATTCAGTTTTCCTGGGAATTTGCTTTTCCTGGGAATTTGCCGTTCCTTGGGAATTCTGCTTTCCTGGGAATTCACATCTTGGGATGGATCTCGGGAGGGAAAACACCGTGGAATTTCCTCCTTGGGATCCCCAAACCATGGAGGCGACTCCAAATCCATGGAATTCCCAAACCATGGAAATTACCCTGGATCCATGCAATTCCCAAACCATGGAGATGACCCCAGATCTATGGAGTTCCATGGAGATGACCCCAGGTCCGTGGAGATGACCCCGGATCCATGGAACTCCCTCCCTGGAATACATGGAATTTCATGGAGATGACCCCAGATCCATGCACATGACCCCAAATCCATGGAATTCTATGAAGATGACCCTGGATCCATGGAGATGACCCCGGAACCATGGAATTCCATGGATGTGGCCCTATGGAATCCATGGAGATGACCCTGGATCCGTGGAGTTCCATGGAGACGACCCCAGACCCATGGAGATGACCCCAAACCCATGTAATTCCACGGATATGACCCTGGATCCGTGGAATTCCATGGAGATGACCCCAGAATCCATGGAGATGACCCCAGATCCATGGAATTCCCAAACCATGGAGATGACCCCAGATCCGTGGAATTCCATGGAGACGACCCCAGACCCACGCAGATGACCCCAAATCCACGTAATTCCTTGGGATGACCCTGGATCCGTGGAATTCCATCGAGACCACCCCGGACCCACGGAGATGACTCTGGGATCCATGGAATTCCACGGATGTGACCCCGGATCCATGGAGATGACCCCGGATCCACAGAGATGACTCTGGGATCCCTGGAATTCCACGGATGTGACCCCGGATCCACGGAGATGACCCCAGACCCACGGAGATGACTCTGGGATCCATGGAATTCCACGGATGTGACCCCGGATCCACGGAGATGACCCCGGATCCACAGAGATTGGATCCTAATTACGATGTGACCCCGGATCCACGGAATGACCCCCAGACCCACGGGTGCTCTGGGATATGGATAGGACCGGTAGGGACCCGACCACGGATTCTGGGTGAGACGTCACGAGATGACCGGTCCATGGAGATGACTCTGGGATCCATGGAATTCCACGGATGTGACCCCGGACGGGCGGAAGGGCCGCTCACCGGTGCTGCGGAGCAGGGCGCGGTTGTCGCGGAGGCTGCCCACCATGCCCACGAAGGACACCAGGAAGACGCAGGAGCCCAGCAGCAGCAGCAGCACGGCCGGCGCCAGGAAAACGCCCTCGAGGGTGCGGTGCCGCTGCCGCTCCGCCTCGGCGTACGCCCCCACGGCCAGCAGCAGCAGCCCCAGCAGCTGCAGGGAGAGATGGGAATTACTCCGGGATTTCTGGCATTTACGGGGTTTTTTGGGATTTACGGGGTTTTCAGGACTTATGGGGTTTTCAGGATTTTTAGGGGTTTGGGGATTTCCAGGGTTTTGGGGGATTTCAGGGCTTTCAGATCCATGGAATTCCCTCCCCAGGATCCCCAAACCATGAAGGTGACTCCAGATCCATGGAATTCCTCAAGACCTCCCAGGTCTGGTTTGGACTCTGGATCCATGGAATTCCCTCCTCGGGATCCCCAACCATGGAGGTGACTCTGGATCCATGGAATTCTCTCCAAGGGATCCCCAAACCATGGAGGTGGCTCCAAATTCATGGAATTCCCTCATTACAACCTCCCAGACCTGGTTTGGACACCAAATCCATGGAATTCCCTCCCCAGAATCCCCAAACCATGGAGGTGACTCCGAATCCATGGAATTTAGGATTTTTGGGGTCTTCAGGATTATCAGGGTCAGCTGAAACATCCACTCTCTGTTTTGTGGGAAAAGAAGTGTCCAGGAATTAATTGGGCTGCGATTATGCAAATGAGGCCGGAATTAGGTCAGGCTGAAAGGCTCTGGGTTCCCTGGAGCAGAATTCCTGTCTGGGAACATCCCGGGGATGGAGGTGGGAGGGGTTAAACCATCCAAAGTGGGGTTTTTGTGGGGTTGTTTTCACGTTTTTTGGACCAATCCGAGCCTCTCGCTGGTGGATTCTCCACGGAGCTCTCCCAAAATTCCCCCAAAATCCAGGAATTGTCCCAGGGCTCATCCACGATTCCCAGAGTGGAACTGGGAGGAAAATCCCACAATTCCTTCATCACCCCAAAAACCTCTGGGAAACCCCAAACTGGGCGGGATCGGCTCCTTGGGAACCCAAATGTTGGGATTTGCTGTGGATTTGTTTGGAATTGCACAAATCCCACCCAAAACTCCACCCTGAGCCAGAAATGTGGGAGAAATTCGGAATTTTGGGGTTTTCTGGGAACGTCACAGAGCTCTGGCCCCTGTGAGCTTTCCCACCTGAGAGAGCCTGGAAAATCCAAGAGATAATCCCAAAAAATCCAGATTTTGGCGATTTTTTTGCCTTGGCCGAGCTCATTCACAGGTCAAAAATCAATAAAAACCGAAATTAAAACCATTTCCGGGCACCTGCAGAGGAATTTCTGCACTCACACCTGAAAAATCAGCCCCACCCCGGGGTTATTTAACCCTGGGGAGGAAATAGTTGGAAATAAAGTCAGAATTACCCAAAAAAACCCCCAAAAAGAGACCGCAAAACGGGCGGAATTCCCGGTTTTCCCCTCCCCTCTCCCGCAGGTGTTTGCAGCTCCCAGGTGTGGGGAAATCCCGCCCCGAGCAGAGTCCAGGGCTTCAAAACCGCCTAAAATTCAATTGATTTGGGATTTTTCCCACAAAAACACGGCTGAAACGCCCACAGCGTCTGCAGGGGGACACCTGTGGGGTGAAAATTCTTGAATTTTCTTGTTTTTTTCTGCTCCAAATGGGACTCGCGGCCACAAAGGAATCCCGGGGGGAGGATGAGGTTGGAGAAAACCTCAAAACCCGCGCGTTCACCCCAAAATCGCCACGTTTGGAGCCCAAAATCGCCCCAAATTGCCCAGTTTGGTGCGGCCCCGGGGGTTTGGAAGCACCGATGGTTTTCCTGAAGGATTTGGGGTCTGGGAAAGGGAATTTGGGACGCGGAAAAAGCGAAAGGGGCTGGAAAAGCCAAATCTGGTTGGGAAAAACGTGGAAAAACGCTGAGAAACACGGGGAAAATGGGGAAAAAATAGGGGAAAATGGGAAAGAACGTACCGAGAAGAGCGTGGCGTAGGCGGAGAGCGCGAATTTGATGCCGTAGTAATAAAAATGGGACTCGCGGCAGGTCCGGCCCATGCCCGGCTCTCCCCGGCGGCGGTTCCTGCGGGGAATGGGAACCCCCGGCTCCTTCCCGGCGGCGATTCCTGCGGGCAATTCGAACCTGGGGCCGATTTCCGCCCGCCGGGGCCGAGCGCGGCCGCCTTAACCCTTTAAAGGCTCCGCGCCGCGGGAAAGGAGCGGCTGGGAAGGGATTTTCCAACCGGGAGAAACCGAGGAATCTCCTGCGCTCCCGAGCCCTCCTGGAGCCACGCAGGGACCTGGAATTGCTTTGGGTTCCCGAGGATTTTCAGCTTTTCATTCCCTGGGATTTTTTTTTTGAGCCCCTTAGATTTCGATTTTTTTTTTGATCCCCTCAGTTTTTGATCTTTTTCAGCCCCTTAGATTTTGATTTTTTTTAAATTTACCTCTGAATTTTATTTTTTTGGTTCCCACTCCAATTTTGACCTTTTAGATCTCCTCAGTTTTTGATCCTTTTAAGCCCCTTGGATTTTGATTTTTTTTTTAAGTTTGCCTCAAATTTAATTTTTTTTTTTAATTTGCCTTGAATTTTGGATTTTTAGATCCCACTCAAATTTGGGGTTTCGGGGTTTTTTTGATCCACCTCCATTTTCTTTTATTATTTTGCCACCTTCACTTTGAACAATCCAGAGTGAAAACTTCACTTCCCAAAGTCTGGAAAATTCTTTCCCACAGAGCCGAGCCTGGCGGGGCTGCGAGGTTTGGAGGGAATTTGGGAGACCCCAAAAAAGGGGAGATCCCAATAAAGGGGGACCCCAATTAAGAGGAGACCCCAATTAAGAGATCTCACAAACAGAGGAGATCCCAATTAAGAGGAGACCCCAATTAAAGGGGAGATCCAAAACAGGGGAGGCCCTGATCAAAGGGGAACCCCAATTAAGGGCAGACTCCAATTAAAGGGGCACCCCAATTAAGGGGAGCCCCTGATCGAAGGGATCAATTCCCAGTCCCAGGGGTTTGGGAGGAGGCAGAGCCTGGAGCTGCTCCGGGTGTTCCTCAATCCCAGATTTTGGGATCCAACCCTCGGAACCTTCCAGGATGGGAAATTCCCAAGAGGACGAGGATGGATTTTCCTCTGGGATTTGGGGGTTCAGGGTCCCCTCGCTCGGGAAGGAGCCACATCCTTGTCCAGGATGTAATTCCCAGGTGGGAATTCCAGGTTTTTCCAGGAATTTTGGGCTCTCTCCCCTTCTTCACGAACCCCAGCAAATCCCAAAGCTCCTTTGGGGACACCCTGAACACATTCCAGCTCTCCTATTCTTGGATCCCATTCCCACATTCCCAGCTCTCCCATTCCCAGTTCCCATTCCCGGCTCCCATTCCCAGTTCCCATTCCCAGCTCTGCCATTCCCATTCCCAGGATTTTAGGGAATGTTCCCATCGCGCAGCATTCCCGGGGAGCCCCGGCATGGAGCGGGAGGAGCGCCCGCCCCCGGCCCGGCCCGCTCTGGGAACACCGAGAATTTATTAATTCCCGCCTGGAATAAACGCCGGGATCGCTCCGGGAGCGAACAATTCCAGCGGCTCCTCTCCACGCGCAGCTGCCGGCCCGAATTCCTGCGGGATTTACCTGGGAGAGGCTCCTCTGCCCAAAAATCCGGGATTCGGGATCATCCCCGGCCACACCGGAGCGGCTTCCCCGGGAGGAAAAGCGGCGGCGCATCCCGAGGGAGGAGCAGAATTCCCGAGGGGAAAGCGGGGGGCGCTCCTGGCACAATTCCCGCAGCATTCCTGGCACAATTCCCGCCTGGAGCAGCAGGGCCGGGATGGATCTGGCAGCGGCGGAGCTCAAATCCCTGGATACGAACCCGGGCTGCGGGAAGGGATCTCGGATTAATCAAATTAATTAGGGAGAAGAGGGAATGTCATGGAGAGGGAATGTCATGGTGAGGGAATTTCAGGGAGAGGGATTTTCCAGCCCTTTTTGGGGGGAGCTGAGAAGGTTCGGGATAAATAAAGATAAAACCAATCAATAATCGATAAAATCATCGATAAAACCCCGGAGCTTTGCCGTTACCGGGATCTTTCAATTCCCGCTGGTTTTAGAGTCGGGGCCCAAAAATGCCCGGGGAGATTTGGGGGGGAAAAGGTGGGAGAGAGGGTGGGGGGAGGGAAATTTGGGACGGGGGTGCCTGGAAAGGCGGAGGAGCCGCTGACGGCGGAGCTCGGAACGGCAGCGGCGGAGCCCCCGGGAGCGGGGAGGGGACGGGGGGGACCGGGAGAGGGGACCGGGCGCGGTGCGGGGACAAGGGGAGGGACAGGGGAGCGGGGAGGGCTGTCCCCGGCCGGCTCTGCCCGCCCCGCTCTGGCACCGCCCGCGCCGCCCATAAAAGCCCCGCTCGCGCCTCGCCCGCCGCAGTCGGGTCCGCGGCACCGGCTGCGCCCCGAGCCCGCGGCTGGGCCGGGCGGAACCGCCGGCGGCCGGGAGCGAGCGGGGATCCGCAGCCTGAACCGGGGAATCCGCATCCCGAACCGGGGAATCCGCATCCGGGACCGCCTGCATCCCGAACCGAGCGGGGATCTGCATCCCGAACCGAGCCGGGATCCACACCTCGAACTGGGGAATTCGCATCCGGAACCGCCTGCATCCCGAACTGACTGCATCCGGAACCAGCTGCATCCTGAAGCGAGCGGGAATCTGCAGCCCGAACCGGGGATTCTGCAGCCCGAACCGAGCAGGAATCTGCATCCCGAACCCGGCTGCAGCAGGTACCGAGAGGAGCCACATCCTGAACCGGCTACTTCCCGAACCGGGAGGACCCACACCCCGAGCCAGCCGTGCCATGGCCACACTCCCAGCTCCAGCTGCCCCCGGACACCGGAGGGACTGGAACCCCAAAGCTGCTGCACCCTGACCCAGACGGGTTCTGCACCCCAAACCGGGAGGTGCCCATGCCCTGAAGCAGCCATGCATCCCAAACTGGCTGAGCCAGCAGGGCCCTGCACCCCAAAACTGGCTGAGCCCTGATCCTACTGCACCCTAAACCAGCAGGGATCTGCATCCCAAACTGGCTGAGCCAGGAAGGATCTGCACCTCAAATTGGCTGTGCCCTGCACCCTAAACCAGAAGGTCCCTGCACCCCAAACTGGCTGATCCAGGTGGTCCCTCACCCCAATTTTGCTGATCCAGGTGGTCCTTCACCCCAATTTTGCTGATCTGGAGGTCTCTCACCCCAAACTGGCTGATCAGGAGGTTCCTCACCCCAGTTTCGCTGAGCAGAAGGTCCCGCACCCCAAACTGGCTGAGCAGAAGTCCCGCACCCCAATTTCGCTGATCCAGAGGTCCCTCACCCCAATTTCGCCGATCTGGAGGTCCCTCACCCCGATCTGCCGTGGCCATGGATGAGTCCCCGCCGCTGGCAGCCCAGCTGGAGCTGGAGCTGGAGCCTCTCAACGCCTCCCTGAACGAGTCCTGGGCCAACCCGTTCGTGCAGCCGCCCTGGCAGGTGGCCCTGTGGGCCGTGGCCTACGCGCTCATCGTCGTGGTGGCCGTGGTGGGCAACGCCGTGGTCATGTGGATCATCCTGGCGCACAAGCGCATGCGCACGGTCACCAACTACTTCCTGGTGAACCTGGCCTTCGCCGAGGCCTCCATGGCCGCGCTCAACACCGTGGTCAACTTCAGCTACGCCGTGCACAACGAGTGGTACTTCGGAGCCGCCTACTGCCGCTTCCACAACTTCTTCCCCATTGCCGCCGTCTTCGCCAGCATCTACTCCATGACGGCCATCGCGCTGGACAGGTCAGTGATGGGGTCATCCATCCCTGGCTGGAGCTGGGGACAGGTCAGTGATGGGGTCATCCATCCCTGGCTGGAGCTGGGGACAGGTCAGTGATGGGTCAGTCCTGGTTGGAGTTGGGGACAGGTCAGTGATGGGTCAGTCCTGGCCAGAGCTGGGGACAGGCCATGACCAGGGTTGGGCTTTCTCTGCCCAGTTCCTGCCAGATCCCACTGGAGCCGTGATCCCAAGATCAGTCGGATCCCAGATCCCACTGTGATCCCAAGCTCCACTGGATACTGGATCCCACTAGAGATCCCACTGGATCCACGATCCCAAGCTCAGTCGGATCCCAGCGGAACTGGGGCACCCCAAATCCCCAGAAGCCCCAGGATGTCCCTTCCCTCTGCCAGGAATTTGGGGTCAGAGACATTTCCCCCTGGAGCCCCAGGACAAATCCCGTGGCTCCCTCTGAGCCTTTTGGATTTTTCCAAGGCCCCGTTCCCGGAGCCAGCCGGGCTCTGCCCCTCTCCCTGTTCCCAGGGAATAAGGGAATTCTGGCAGGGATCCGGGCTGGGGGGAGGACGCTTCTCCTGCCCTTTTCCAGCGCCTCTGGAGCCGCTGGCTCCGGGATTCCCTGCGGGAAGCAGGGCCGGGGGTGGGTGAGGCTCCCTGGGCATTAAAACAGCCCCAGGTGTGGTTTTATCATCAAATCCTCTCCCTAAAATCCATGGGAATTGAGGCGACCATCAATAAAAACCGGGATATTTCCAGTTCCTCTCCCACGGAGCAGTTCCAGGAGGATCTTTGGGATCAGCTGGAAAAGCCCCTTTGGGGCTGGGATGAATTCCAGGAATTGTTTTTTGGGATGAATAATTTAATTTACAGCCTTTGATCCACCCTGAACAATCCAGGGAAGCTGCAGTAAAGCAGGGAGGTCTGGGAGGTTGGGGCTGGAATTTTTTGAGGATTATCATTCCCAAAAAATCTTCCTGCACCTGCAAACCCTGAAGAGAGGCTCTGTTTTCCCAAAAAACCCAGGCTCCCATCCAGAAGCTGCAGCTCCAACTGCATCCCAAATTCCAGCCAGGAATGGGGAAGGGAACAAACCCCAAATCCCATCCTCAGCCCCTCCAAGTGTGGGGAAAATTCTTCTTTTTCCTGTGGCTGGGAGCTGACAATGGAGCTGAAAGGCAGGAAAAGCAGGAATGTGTTCCAGGAGCCTGGGAGGGAGGATTCCCAGAGCTGGAACTGGGACTGGAGAGAGCTGGAACTGGGAATGGGGAGAGCTGGAACTGGGAATGGGGCTGGAGAGAGCTGGAACTGGGAATGGGCAGAGCTGGGAATGGGCAGAGCTGGGAATGGGCAGAGCTGAAACTGGGAATAGGAATGGGGAGAGCTGGGACTGGGAACAGGAATGGGGAGAGCTGAAACTGGGAATGGGCAGAGCTGGGAACGGGGAGAGCTGGAACTGGGAATGGGAATGGGGAGAGCTGGAACTGGGAATAGGAATGGGGAGAGCTGGAACTGGGATTGGGAATGGGCAGGATCGGGATTGGGAATGGGTAGAGCTGGGTTGGGGTTCCAGTCACAGCCAGGATGGGGCTGCAATTCCCAATTCCCACCAAGAATCAGGGAAGCAGCATGGAACAAGCCTCGTGCTCCCAAAGTCCTGGAATGGGTGGGATTGGGAAGGACCTCAAACCCCAGCCAGTGCCACCTTCCCAACCCCAGGCTGCCCCAAACCCCTCCAGCCCAGCCCTGGGCACTTGCCGGGATCCAGGGGAACCCAGGGCTCCCCAGTGGGATTTTCTGTGGGATCCATCATGGATCCATGCGGGATTTTTGCTGGAAGTTTCTCCATCCCCTCCTTCCCCTGGAGCGGCTCCAGCCCTGGGCACGAAAGAAAAACGGCCGGAAGTTGTTCCGAACACTCGGGACAATGGCAGGAAATTCGGGATCGGGGCTGGCACTGCGGGAAGTGCCTCAGGGAAATCCCAAAGAATTCAGGGCCTGGCAGCTCCCTCGGCTCCCAAATTCCCACCCCGTCCTTTCTTTTCCCAAAGGGAACACTGGGGTTTCCCAGCTCCCATTCCCGCCGTTCCCAAAGCTGGAGAACACCAGGATTTTCTGGCCCTAATTCCCACTGGTCCCAAAGGGAACCCCAGGATCTTCCAGTCGCAATTCCCACTTTTCCCAAGAGGAACCCCAGGATTTTCTGGCTCTAATTCCCACTGTTCCCAAAGCTGGAACATTGGGATTTTCTAGCTCTGATTCCCCCTTTTCCCAAAGGGAACTCTGGGGTTTTCCATCCCTGATTCCCACTATTCCCAGACCTGGAACCCTGGGATTTTCCATCCCTAATTCCTGCTGTTCCCAAAGCTGGAACACTGGGATTTTCTGTCCCTGATTCCTGCCGTTCCCAGACCCAGAACCCTGGAATTTTCTGGCCATATTCCCACTGTTCCCAGACCTGGAACTACAGGATTTTCCAGCTCTGATTCCCAGTGTTCCCAAAAGGAACCCCGGGATTTTCTGGCCATATTCCCACTGTTCTCAGACCCAGACTCCCTAATTCCTGCTGTTCCCAAAGCTGGTACATTGGGATTTTCCAGCCCCAATTCCCGCTGTTCCCAGACCCAGAACCCCAGGATTTTCCCCCAAATTTCCCCGTTTTCCCGCACAGGTACATGGCCATCATCCACCCGCTCCGGCCGCGCCTCTCGGCCGCGGCCACCAAGGCTCTGATCGGGCTGATCTGGCTGCTGGCGCTCCTGCTCGCCTTCCCCCAGGGATATTTCTCCGTCACCGCCGAGCTCCCGGGGCGCCTCGTCTGCCTCGTGGAGTGGCCGGAGCCCGGAGGAGCTGTGTCCGGGAAAACGTGAGTGGGAACGGGGAAAACGGGGTGGGAACGGGGAAAAACGGGGTGGGAATGGGGAAAAATGGGGTGGGAACGGGAAAAAATGGGGAGAATGGGGAAAAATGGGGTGGGAACGGGGAAAAATGGGGAGAATGGGGAAAAATGGGGTGGGAACGGGGAAAACGGGGTGGGAATGGGGAAAACAGGGTGGGAATGGGGAAAACAGGGTGGGAATGGGGAAAAATGGGGAGAATGGATGGGGGGAAAGGAAAAGGAAAAGTAAAAGGAAAGGAGCAGAAAAAGAGGAAAAGAAGAGGGGGGAAAGAGGAAAAGAAGAGAAAAAGAAGAGGGGGGGGAAAGGGGGAAAAAGAAGGGAAGGGAACTCCTGAATTTCCAAAGGGTCTGGGAATGGTTTGCCAAGGGGAGTTAAATGTCAGGTGTTGAGGAAAAAAAAGGGGGGGAGGAATAAAAAAGGGAATGAAAAAGGGATTTTAAAAAGGGAATGAAAAAAGGCAATAAAGAAGGGAATAAAATAGGGAATAAAGAGGGAATAAAATAAGGAATAAAAAAGGAGTTTGTGATCTCCAGCCCTGAGGAGGGAGGAATTGGGGCTGTGGAATTCCGCTCTGGAATTCCGGGCCAGGTGTCAGATCCGCGAGTGTCGGTGCCAAACCCTCCCCGTGTCCTTTGCCGCCTCATTCCCAGACTGCACTGTTCATCCTCAGGGGCCCCTTCCATCCCAGAATATTCCCAGATTCCCAGCCCGGAATGAGGCAGCTGCTGATTGGGATGGATTATTCCGGTGGATTTTCCAAAGGCTGATCCCAAAGGAAAACAGCGCTGTTAAACCCACAATGGATCCGCATCCTGCACTCTGGGAAAAGTGGGAAAGGAGATCCCTGGCAGCTTTGGGATGGCAAATCCCGAAGAATTTGGGGACTGGGAGGAACTCAGTGGCGTCTCCAGTCCTCAGGAATCCCAAAAGCAGATCCCGGGATGGGATTTTCCTGCCCTAAATAACTCGGGACAGGTGTTTGGGTCATTCCAGAGGTGCCATTCCAGCCCTTCCCCACTCCATGGCCTTGGAGTGGATATTCCGGGAACGCTCCGGTGGCAGCTGCTCTGTTTGTGGTGTCAGGAGGAAAAAATTCCATCCTTTTTCCAGTTCCCAGGAAAACAGGAGGAAAACCCAGGAGAATTCCAACACTTCTGGGGGAAATTCCTTTGGAAAACCTCTGGGGAGCACAACCCTGGTGTGCAGAGGGTACCCGAGCTGGTTTTTCCCTGGAAAACATCCCTGGTTTCAGCCAGAGCTGAGAATTCTGCAGGATTTGATGTGGACATCAATCCCTGCTTCCCAAAGGGATCAGGAATTCCGTTTGGGGTTTTGAGGGAAGGGAGAAGCCTCCCTGGATCCTCTGGGAATTCAGGGACATCCCTTCCACGCCAACATTCCCGGGATTCCCAGGGAAAGGGAGGTGGCAGCTCCATCCTCCGGCATCACGGGATCCTCCATCCCGCCCCAGATCCTAAAACCCTTCCAGCTGCAAACCCTAAATCTCCCAGAGTGCTGCGATCCCGGGAATGCTGCAGGCAGAGCAATTCCCAGTGCTTTTCCATGCCTGGATCCCAAAAGGATTCCTGGAGCTGTCTGGAACAGCTCTCGGAGCCCAGACCCCTCTGGGAACGGGGCTCTGCGCTGCTGACGTTATCCTGCAGCTCCTCCAGACATTCCTGCAGCGCTCCGAGGATCCGGAATTCCATGGGAACCGCAACAAAATCCTCCTCCGGAGCCGCCGAGACGCCTCTGGAATGAGGCAAACGAAATCCAGCCCCGCCAAGGCCATCCCAAATGGAATTAGGGCCAGGAAAATCAGATTGCGGTACCGAGCGGCAGCGGGGCCGGGGCCAGCCCCGATCCCTGCAGGAGAATTCCCAGAGCCGCTCCTCACCCTCTGGAGCTGGGATTCAACCCCAGCTCCTGGGAAGAGGAGCGGGAGCAGGGCCTGGATTGGAGTCCAAATCCTTGGGAAGATAGAGGAGCTGGGAGCCCAGAAAATTTTTGGAGCCCAAAAATCCACCCAGAGGCCCCAAAGCCTTGGGAATAAAATTCTCGCTAACCAGGCAGGATTTGGGAATTTTCCAAGCTGGCACCAGCCATGTTTGTGGACTCAGGTTTTAGGGAAGAGAGGATTTTCCAGGATTTTCTGCAAAGTTGGAGCCTCCGTCCCCTCCTGTGCTTAAACCCAGAATTATTGGATTTCCATTTAAACCAATTCCTCTCTAACAGAAGCCCTCACTGATCCACGGCATTCCCAGAATTCCCATGGCATTCCCAGTTCTTCCACAGCATTCCCAACACTCCCATGGCATTCCCAATGCTGGATCCTCAGGGATTATCCTGGTTTTTTCCAGGTCCCACCATTTCTCCGTGTCCATCCTGCTGGATCCTCAGGGGTTATCCCGTTTTTCCCCAGGTACCACATTTCCATGTCCATCCTGCTGGATCCTCAGGGATTATCCCGTTTTTCCCAGGTACCACTTTTCCATGACGGTCCTGCTGTACCTGCTGCCGCTGCTGGTGATCGGCTGCGCCTACGCCGCCGTCGGCCGCACGCTCTGGGCCAGCGCCATCCCCGGGGACTCCTCCGACCGCTACCACGAGCAGGTGTCGGCCAAGAGGAAGGTGAGGAACCCTGGGAGGGGATGGATGAGAATTCCTGGCCAATCTCCATCCACAAGGTGAGGAACTCCAGGAGGGGATGGATCCAGAATTCCTGGTCAATCCCAACCATGAGCATGTGTTGGCCAAGAAAAAGGCAAGGAATTCCAAGAGGGGCTAGCCAATCTCCACAAGGTGAGGAATTCTGGGAGGGGGTGCATCCAGAATTCCTGGCCAATCCCAAACAGAGGCCATTCCCGAGGCTGGAAGGGCTGCAGGATGGCTCTCTCCCGTGGCAGGTGGTGAAGATGATGATCATGGTGGTGTGCACCTTCGCGCTCTGCTGGCTGCCCTACCACGTCTACTTCACGCTGCAGTACCTGCGGCCCGAGTGGTACCTGCAGAGCTTCATCCAGCAGGTCTACCTGGCCGTCATGTGGCTGGCCATGAGCTCCACCATGTACAACCCCATCATCTACTGCTGCCTCAACGACAGGTGCGAGCGCCGCGGAGCTCGGGAACGCGGAGCGGGGTCCCAATGGAGAGGATGGATGGGGTTTTTTTGGGATGGCACAAAAAACCATCTGCCGCTTCCAGCAGAGGTGGGGGTGGCACAATTCTCACCTGGAGTCTTCCCTAATCCCTGTGGATTTTGAGGGCAAACATCAATTGAAACGATCCCAACTCCTAATCGCAGTTTATGGGGGGGTTTCCATTTCTCGGTGGATTTTTCATTTCTTGGAGAGCTTTTCCTCTCCTCAGCGAAAGACAGCAATTCTGTCATGTTTAGAAAAGCTCAGCTTTATCTCCCCCTTCCTTTGTCCATCTCCGTGTCCATCCTGTTCCTTTGTCCATGTCCATCCTGTTCCTTTGGCCATCTCCATGTCTTTCCCCGTCCGCCCATCTCCATCCCGTTCCTTTGGCCATCTCCATGTCTTTCCCCGTCCATGCCCATGCCCTGTGGCCCATTCCCCGCCTGTCCCGTCCTCGTGGCCAGGTTCCGGGTGGGATTCAAGCACGCCTTCCGCTGGTGCCCGTGGGTCAGCGCCGGCGAGTACGAGGGGCTGGAGCTGCGCTCGGCGCGCTTCCTGCACACGCACAGCTCCGTGTCCAAGCTCAGCCGCATGGACACCACCACCGTGGCCTCGGCGCTCGGCGTGGCCGATGAGGAGCTGGACGAGCCCGGCCGGGCCGAGCGGCTCTCCCTGGACATGACCTCCAACGGCTCCTCCCGCAGCGACTCCAAGACGGTTTCCGAGAGCCTCAGCTTCTACTCCAACACCCTGACCTAGGGATGTCCCCTCAGTGCCACCTCGGTGTCACCGCCCTGCCTGTGCTGTGCCAGCGTTTCCCGCGCTGTTTTCCCGTCTCTTTTTCTTGGGATGAGTTCCATTGTGGGGCTGGACACCAGGAATGTTTTCACTGCCTGGCTGGAGATGGAGGGGATGCAGGAACGGGACAGAGCCAGGTTTTCCTCCAGAATTCCAACGCTGGCCGGCGCTTCCATGTTCTCTGTGAGGCAGGAGGGACCTCTCGGTGCATCCCACCCCATGGAAAATGACCCCATCCTGCACCTCCCTCCTCCCATCCTTAATTTCATTCTCCCTGCAGGATATGCAGGGGGATCTTGAATCCCAAAATCCCAAAAAGGCTTTTTCCAGCTGCATGGGGAATAATCAGCCACAGAGCAGATTCTGGGATTCAAACAGGCCTGGCCCTGGTTTGGGTCTGTTTGGCAGGAGAACCGCGGCTCCTTTGGAAGCCGCAGCCAAGGATCCATCCGGGAGCCATTCCCATTGTTCTGAGCGTTTTTCTGGGATTGCCGTGGATACAAGGCCTGCCCCGCCCATCCTTGCCTTTATTGTTGTTTTTATTTTCTGTCCCTCGAGGGCTCCTCAGGGCCGAGCGTTCCAGGAGGGAAGCGCAGGATCTGCTGTTCATGGAGCATTCCCACAGGGAATGACGGGATTTGGGTTTTTTGGGATTTCCGTGTCCTTGCTGGAGCCCTGGTGTGAGGTCACACAGCCCAGCCTGGGAGCTCCCGGGGTTTATTTCCCATTAAAAACACCAGAATCTCAAAAAATTCCAATTTTCAGCCTTCAGGATCCACCAAGGGCCCTTCCAGCCTTCCTCATTCTGGGATTCTAGGATTTTGGGATTTATTCCTCTCCTAAACCCTGCCCCAAAATCCTGTGTCCAGCTGAAAGACGGACACAACCATTATAATGCAAAGTTTAGCATGGGAATCCCCATTTTCCTCAGAATATCCACCCCAAATCCCATTCCTGCTGGAATATCCACCCCAAACCCCTTTCCCACTGGAACATCCGCCCCAAATCCCGTCTGTATGAAATATCCACCCCAAATCCCGTCTGTATGGAATATCCACCCCAAATCCCGTCCCTGTGACTCGGACATCCCTGGGGAATTCGGGATGGCGGCAGCTGGAAGGAACTTTCTGGGAAGTTCTTCCCATGGGAGCATCCCAAGAGAGAGGGAACCCAACCGTCCTTCCCAAAGCGTCTCTGGATTGTCCCAGCGTGGATTTCCATGGATAAATATTCCTTTGATGTGGAGAATGGTTCGTTATCGCTTAACAAGGAGAGGAGGGGTGGGAGAGGGAAGAGGTGGAAAAGCTAAAATTCCATAAAAAAGATGGATGATGGGTTTGGGACAACCTCAGTGGGAGGGGTTTGCCCTGAAATGTCACTGAAACAGGAAAAGGGACAATTCCCAAAATTCCTCCTCAAATTCAGGGCTGGGAGCGTAGCACTGATTCCCAAATCAGGGCAAAGGCTCCGATCCCTCCTGGAGCACGGGCAGGGCTTGGGGCCGCTCCATTCTCCGGGCGATTCCCGGCGTTTCCGGTGTCCCTGATGGAACCTGGCTCCCCTTCCCGGGCTGGGCTCCCCAAATCCCGCTGCTCCAACAGAAACATGCAATCCGTGCTTTTCCAGGCGGGACATTCCAGGTGGGAATTGCAGGAGCATCCCGCCCCTGCTGGCAGCTCCAGCCGACTGGAATTCTGGATTTTAATTAAAGCAGCGTTCCCGGGCTCAGCTCAACCCCACGGGCCCGGTAAACTCCGGCTGTTGGTTTTCCATCAGTGATTTTATCGGGGAAAAAGGAGAGATAAATATCCACATGTTCCTGGCTGAGCTTCCCGTGAACGCCGGGCTGGATCCCCCTTCCTGGTGGGATTCAGATCCCAACGGAGCCGTTTCCTTTATTGGGATTATCCCTTCCTGGTGGGATTCAGATCCCAACAGATCCATCAGGATCATCCCATCCTTTAACATGGCTGTCCCTAATGGGGAATTTCACCCCCACCCCATAAAATGAGGTACAAAAATCCCCCTCAGCCACACAAGGAAAGGGAATTCCACATTCCTGGGGCTTTGGGTTATCCCTTCATCTCCAGTTCCATGGGAAATCCCCCAAAATCGGGGCTGACCACAAAAAACCCCAAATTTTGTCGTTTTTGGTGCTTTTCAAGCGGGATCTGCAGTTCTGAGCGAGCCCATCCCGCTCAATACCCTCTCTGGTTCAGCCTCATTTCCATGGATGCATTCCAGCGTTTTGCATAAATGTTTGCTTAATGCTGAGTCCAAAATATCCCAGAAAATAAAAAACCCCGGGAACTCAAGGCAGCTCCTGGCTCCTGGGGTGGATCCCGCAGTTTCCATGGCACCCGGGGGCTCTGGGATGCTTCCCAAAAACTCAGAGCTCAGGGAGGAATGATTTGGGTTCAGGACATCAGGATGGAAGTGAATTCACGTTTTTCAGGAATGCCCAGTTTCATTTTTGGGGCAGATTCTGACAGATTTGGGGTTCCTGGAGGGTGGAGAATTCCAGCTTGTTCCCAGCAGTAATTAGCGTTAATTACCCTGGTAATTACTGAGCTCTGAACAGGAGCTGCCTGCAGCAGCCATTAGGAACCAGCCCGGGCTGAGTGGGAATTTTGGGGTGGGAAATGAGGAATCCAATTGGATTTGGTGTTTCCGGGGCCGAGGAACTTCCTGGGCATCGGGAATTCCAGAGGGAAGGAAGGGAAAAGGGGAGAGAAGGAATTGCTTCCACAAGGATAGGCTAAATTAGAAATTAATTATTCATTGAAGTAACCAAGGGAATGCAGGAAGATTTAAGGAATCCTGGGGGATCCACGCTCTAGCCAGGATTTTTTAGGAAGAAATTCCTCCCTGAGGGGCTGGGATGGAATTCCCAGAGGAGCTCTGGCTGCCCCTGGATCCCTGGGAGTGTCCACGGCCAGGTTGGACAGGGCACCAAAATTCTGGGAAATCCTGGGATTTGTGGCAAAAGAATTGGGGATAAAACACACGGAATGGGAGCACCAGAGGTCAGATCCTCACTGCTCATTGGGAGTGAGGGGTGGGAGAGGGTACTGGGGTCATTCTCAGGGAATGAGGGGCAGGGAAAAGGGACTGGGACCATTCTCAGGGAATGAGAACCAAGAGAAGGGATTGGGGCCACCCTGAGGTCTGTGACACTCCAGCCTCTTCCAGAACATTCCCACTAAAGGGAAAAGAATCCATCCCAGCTGGATGTGAGCAGCGCGTGCGGCAGGCAGGCAGAACAGAGCTTCCCAATGAAATCTTGGAAAGATCCAACCCCTTTCCCTCTCTCGAGCTTTCCCTCGTGGCCCTGGAGCCACGGCCAGAGGGGATGGACATGGCCCTGGAAGGGGAAAAAAGGGGGAGAATGCCCTGAAATCCCAAATCCGAGGCCTTTTCCAGGCTTCCATTCAGGGAACAGCCAGGGAATGGTCAGTTGGTCCCAGGCTGGGATTCTCTGCCCATTCCATGCCTGTTCCAGGCAAGGTCTCCTCCAATCCCCTTTTCCCAAGTTTCCCACCCCACAGCTCAGGGAACACCCTGGTGTCCCAAATCCTCCCAAACCCTTCCCGAGCCCGGCTGGAAAAGCCCCGGCAGCTCCTGAAGGAAACCTCTCCCTGCACCCAGGAGCATCCCCACATCCTCCCGGGATTTTGGGAATTGTGGGGAGCTGGGAATCGAGTCCTGGCAGGGATTTCTGGAGCCAGGGAGGGATCACAGCCCTTTGTACCATTGCTGTCACAGTGATCCATTCCCTCAATTCCCCCTTCCATCTGGGAACAATCCTGCTGATGCCGGGGGAAAATCCAATGCCGTTGCCAGGGCAGGAATGATTTATTCGGGCATAAAACCCGTCAGAATTCCTTGGAGTCTCCTCCGGGATGGGCTCAGCTGCAGAGATTGATTTGTTTACAGCAGCCACAGAAAGCGGGAGCTGCTCCCAGGAAAACACATCCCAAACCCAGCTCGGGATTTTCCAGCCTCTCTCAAATATCCTGGAGCAGCCGAGGGAAGGGACCGACCCCATTGCTCAGCCCCCACATTACCAGGGGGACAAAAAAACCCCAAAGCGGTTCAGACCCTTCAGGTTTGGGAATTGGCCGGGGCCTCCCGGGTGCTTGGAATCTTCCAGGGAGATTCCAGGCTGCTCTTCCAAGGAGATTCCAGACTCCAAGCATTGATTCTTTTGCCATTTTTGGGGTTGGATGAAGGCAGAGCTGAGATCCCTCCGGCTCCGTCCTGGCAGGAATAGAGCCTGGCTCCGGAGGGATGGATGAAGCCAAAATAAAACTGGGATTTGGGGGTTGAGGACCACCCTAAATTCACATATTCCTCAGGAAAAATAGAATTTTCCTTGTTTGGTTCCAGTTGACGGATGGCTGTGCTTGGAATGGGTTCTATAAAAACTCAGCTGTGAATTGAGCCCAGGAAGGGCCCAACTGAGGAAATGAGATTTTGTTTGTTTGGTTGATGTGTAGTTGTGTGTGGAATAAAAATCCAAGTGTGGATCAAGCTCAAGCTCCAGAGGGATGGATGGAGCCAAAATAAAACTGGGATTTGGGGGTTCAGGATCACCCTAAATCCATACATTCCTTAGGAAAAATGGGATTGTCCTTGTTTGGCTGATGGATGGCTGTGTTTGGAAGGGGTTCTATGGAAACCCAGCTGTCACTCCCATCCTGGGGACAGGGCTGGGTGATGTTTCCTTGGATCAGTCCTTCCCGGGAGCCTGGAATATCCTGGACAGGGACACCATTCCCTAAATCCGGATTATCCCCCCTCCCCAGGGAGATCCCGCGGCTCCATCCCGCGCTGGAGCTCGGATTTAATGATCCCAAAGGTGTTTTCCACCCTGAACAATTCCATGGTTCTGTGACCCCTTGGCTGCTCCGTGCGGGGAGGGGAAATCCTGGGAACCATTCCTGCGGAGATCAATCCACAGCTTTTCCTCCTGCTCCATCCAGCGGCTCGGCCGGGAAAAACCGCCGGGAAAAACGGCGGCAGCCAGCGGCAGCGTCCCTAAATCCCAAATTCCGGCTGGGAATGCCGGAACAGCTCCTGCTCCCGGTGGAGTCAAACCCCTCTTCCCAAACTCTGGAATGCAGTGGAATTCCCAGGCTTTGGGGACGGATCTGGCACATCCAGGCCAGCCCAATTTTTTCCTAAAGCTCCCAGAGCACGAGGCATGCTCCAGAAGGAAAAGCCACGGATTTCCTTCCCTTTTGGTGGAGCTTTGCTTCAGGCACAGAGCTCGGGGCTCTCCCAGGAGCGTCTCGCAGGGATGTGGGACCTGGAGCCAGGTGAGGGTCACGGGGAATGTGGGAATTACATCTGGAGAGTGACAGGGAATGTGGGAATTACACCTGGAGTCACAGGGAATGTGGAATTACACCTGGATTCACGGGGAATGTGGGAATTACACCTGGAGAGTGACGGGGAATGTGGGAACACACCTGGAAGGGCAAAGGGAATATCGGGACCCACCTGGAGGGGAAGGCCTGGATGTTGCACTCGGTGACAAGGTGGGGATCGGGCCCAGCTTGTACTCGGTGATCCCAAAGATTCCAAGATTACCTCAGCGATTCCGAGGTGAGCGGCGCCGCTCTGGCGGCTCCTCCTCCTTCCGGGGGGCTCCAGAGCAGCACCGGAGGCCGCTGACCCCGCTCCGGCCCCGGAATTAGGGGGAAAAAGGGGAAATGGCGAGGCCGCCCCTTCCCTTCCCGGGCCCCCTCACGGCTCCCTCAGAGCGAAGCCCCGCCCCCTTCACCCTCACGACCGTTACTGAGCGCGCGCCGCCGTTCAAACCCGCCTCGGGGGCGGGCGCGCCGCGCGCTGATTGGCAGGAAGGCGCGGAGAGGGCGTGGCCCCGGGGATGGCGGGCTCGCCCTCTGCGCGGCGCGGGGCCATGGCCATGGCTGTCTGCACCACCAGCGCTGCCGCCACCGCCGCCGCCTTCCTCTCCCCGACCCTGCGGGCCCCCGGCAGCACCGGCACCCCCGTGTTCGCTGGGTGCCCCGACAACGACGATGAGCGCGAGAGGCGCCAGCGCCGCCGCTCCAGGGCTGTGGATTCGTCGCTACAGGGCCTCGGTTCCCCATCGCTCAGGTAGGGCCGATCCGCGATGCCCGGGCCGAGAGGGGAATGCGGGCACCGACTCCCGCGGGGCTGAGGGGAGAGCCCGGACACCGATCCCGCGGGGTAAACGGCATGGGGGCCCGGGCACCGATCCCGCTGGGCCGGGGCTGAGGGGAGAGCCCGGACACCGATCCCGCTGTGTCCCGGCTGAGGGGAGAGCCCGGACACCGATCCCGCTGTGTGTCCCGGCTTGGAGACCGCATGGCAGGGGAGAGCGGACACCATCCCGGCCGGGCGAGGAAGCCGGCAATCCCGCTGTGTCCACGGGGGAGAGAGCGCACGCTGTGGATGCGGTAGATGCGCTGCGGGTGAGCGGGGAGCGCTCCACCGAGAATGGGCTGAGGGGGGCACCGCCGCTGTGTCGAGGGGAGCCGGCCCGCCGCTGCTAAAACCCGGTCAGCAGCGGGTACTACAGCATACCACGGTTAGGGCAGCCGCGTTTGGGCCCTGCGGGGTTCAAAACCCCTCAGCAGCGGGGTTTGAGACACCCGGGGCTTTGGCGGGTTAAAGGAGCATAAAGGGGTGTCCGGTCCCAGCTGGGCCGTGGGTTCTGTGCACACGCTTCTGGACTATCTCTGGGCAATCCCAGGAAGAAGTTCCTGTGGGACTTTTTCCTCTCGTCCCATGGCCGGGCCCCGTGGGTGTCCCCGGCCAGGGGAACGGTCCCAGCTTTTTCTTCTGGGTGCTTTCTTGCAGAAAATCACCACCAAGAACGCCTTCGGGCTGCACCTGATCGATTACATGACCGACATCCTGAAGCAGAAGACCTCGGAGCTCACCAACTTCCAGGTCAGAGGGGTCCCTGCTGCTGCTGCTTCATTTCTGTTGGATCATGTCCTTTTCTGACCCAGAGATGGGGCAGCTGAGAGGGGTTTCAAATTGTACTCCATTTTCAGTCTCACATGAAGGGTGAGACAATACAGATGTAATAATTCACATTATCACAATGAGAAACCAATGTTGCTGTTGAGGCGGTCATCTCTTATCTTTCTTCTCTCGGTCTCCTTGGTTACAGCCTTGGAGAGAGCCCCTTATCAGCTTCTTCTTGCTTCTCAGCTTCTTCTCGCTCCTTTAGCTAACAGGCCTGCTGTTAGCCCCTTCCACAAGCCAACTATTTCCAAATGACATTATAATTCATTATTATATTATATTATATTATATTATATTATATTATATTATATTACATTATATTACATTATATTACATTATATTACATTATATTACATTATATTACATTATATTACATTATATTACATTATATTACATTATACATGAACCAAAAAATTCTCGAATTAACAAACCACAACCATGGCACAAAATTGGCATTTCTAAACAATTCCTAAAGGATTTTTAGCTGCAATCCCCCAAAAAAACCCCAAACTGTGGGGAGAACACCCTTTGGGGGAGTCCATAGCTTTCACTGAACCCTTTCCCTGTTATTGTATTTATTTATTCCGATTTCCCTGGGGGTGCAGAGCCCTGGGGGGATGGCCCAGGTGGGGGTTTCCCTGTCCAGCTGGGAATTCCCTGTCCCTGCAGGTGGCAGCCGGGACTCTGGACGCCAGCGCCAAGATCTACGCCATGCGCGTGGAATCCGTGCACGCCGACGCCTTCAGGGTCCTGGGCCACCTGGGCAAGGAGCCACCCCCTGCCCGGGACCCAGACAGCCCCCAGGAAGGTGGGAATTCCCTCTTTTCTTCCCAAAAAACCCCGGGGATTCCGTCATTTCCCAGCCAGGATTGGGGGGAGCCTCGGCGCTCTTTGGGAGTTCTGAAGAGGTTTGGGATTCATTGGATTAATTGGGTTTTCCAAGGGTTGGGAGATCCCAGATGGGTTCTCCTGGAATGCTGGAGCAGGGAGGGGTGGGAGGAGGAGCTGGATCTGTCGCTCAGTGATTTCAGGTTGCACTTGGGATCAAACAGGGGCAGTTTTTTGCCAAACAGAATCCATAAAAAGCCAGCGGAATGTTGCTCATGCCCACAGATCCTGAGGAATTTCAATGCCCACTGCAGTTTGCTGTACAAATTCCAGGTTTTCTCCCTCCTTTGGGGTATCCCAGCCCTGCTGAGGTGGAATTTGTCCCTTTTCCCATGCCAGACTCCAGCCCAGCCCCCGAGGCTGCCAAGAAGGCTCAGCCAAAGAAGAAGCAAGGCTTCAAAACCATCGAGCAGAACCTGAGCAACATCAACGTGCCCGAGGGCAGCCAGAGGCCTGAGGTGGGCCTGGGCTGCTCCTCATCCTCCCTGCCCTGCTCCTCATCCTCCCTGCCATTCTGTCCTGTTTTTCCATTCCTGATTCCCATCCCCATTCCCTGATTCCCATTCCCCAATTCCCAGATCCATTCCTGATTCCCATTCCCCAATATCCATCTCCATTCCCAGATTCCCATTCCCCAATTCCCACCTCCATTCCTGAATTCCCCTCTCCATTCCTGGATTCCCATTCCCTGATTCCCATTCACCTCCCCATTCTCTAATTTCCCTCTCCATTCCTGGGTTCCTATTCCCATCCCCATTCCCTAATTCCTCTCTCCATTCCTGGGTTCCCATTCCCCTCTCCATTCCCGGGTTCCCATCCCCATTCTCTAATTCCCCCCTCCATTCCCTGATTCCCCTCTCCACTCCTCCATCCTAATTCCCACCTCCATTCCCTGATTCCCATCCCCATTCCCGGGTTCCCATTCCCCTCTCCATTCCCTGATTCCCCTCTCCATTCCCTGATTCCCATCCCCATTCCCTGATTCCCCTCTCCATTCCCTCATTCCCATTCCCCTCCCCATTCCCTGATTCCCCTTCCATTCCCGGTTTTCCAGGTGGATCCCATGTTCCAGCGAGCAGTCGCCGCCTTTGACGAGTGCAACGCCTCCGGCATTTTCCTGACGGGGCTGCGCTCCCAGGGCTTCCAGAGCCGGCTCCTTTTCCCCTCTGAAATTGTCCCCCTGCCCTCCTCGGAGAGCCTGGCCCTGCCCAGCTCCCATCCCGTCACCGTGCCGGGTCTAAAAGGTGAATCCCAGCCTTTCCCAGCCTTTTCCCTGCTTTTCCTGCCCTTTTCCCGTGCATCTGTTCCCTGCTTGGATCCTGCTCCAGCTGCTGGAAAACTGGGAATTTGGGAGGTTTGAGGTCCTGAGCCAGGCTGGGAATTCCAGAGCAAGGTTGGGAATTCCAGAGCAGGTTGGGAATTCCTGATCCAGGTGGGAGTTCCTGCTGGGATCCCAGGAATTCACCTGTATCCCCCCTGTCCGCAGCCCTGCTGGCCCCGTGCCTGGAAAAACGCCGGATCTGCTCCTCCCTGGCCGGATTCCAGTTCACCAAGTGGGATGAGGAGTCCCACGACGAGGTGGGTGGGAACCCCTGAGCCAGATTAGGAATTCCAGAGCAAGGTTGGGAATCCCTGAGCCAGGTGGGAATCTCTGATTCAGGTGGGAATCGCTGAGCCAGATGGGAATTCCTGATCTAAGTGGGAATTCCTAACACAGATTCCTGAGCCAGTTTGGAAATTCCAGAGCCAGATTAGGGATTCCAGAGCCAGATGGGAATTCCTGATCCAAGTGGGAATTCCTGAGCGAGATTAGGAGTTCCTGAGCCACATTCCCAATCCAGGTGGGGAATTCCTGATCCAGGCAGAATCCCCAGTCCGGGTTGGGAATTCCCAATCCAGGCAGGATCCCCGATCCAGGTTGGGAATTCCTGACCCAGGTGGGACCCCTGATTCAGATAAGGAATTTCCAGTCCAGGTGGGAATTCCCAGTCCGGGTTGGGAATTGCTGATCCAAGCGGGATCCCCAATCCAGGCAGGATCCCCAGCCCAGGCAGGATCCCCAACCCAGGCTGGGGACTCGTGTGTTGCAGTCGGTGTCGGCGCTCCTGGAGAAGTTCCGGAAGAGCGAGCACGCCTTCGATCCCAACCTGGATCCCGACAGCGAGGAGGGCGAGGGCTGGGCCCCCTCCCAGCCCGAATTCCAGCCCGAATCCCCGGCCGGGGACGGGAACCACCCGGAATTCCAGCCCAACGGAGACTCCCTGGGCCACAGCAAGAGGTGGGGCTGGGATCCAGGGATGGGGGCTGGGCTGGATTCCAGGGGAGTTCCCAGTGCCAGAGAGGAAATCCCAGGAATTCTGAACTGGAATAACAAATCCCTTGGGAATCCCAAGGGGATTCTGAGCAGGGATAACAAATATCAGAAATTCTGAGCAGAGATAACAAACCCCTGGGGTGCTGATGGAATTCTGAGCGGCTGCCATTCCTTTTCCTTTCTTTGTTCCAGGAGCACTGGAGCTCCCCTGGGAGAGGGGGACATCGGCACGATGAGCCTGCACGTGTCCCTGAATCCCGGGGAATATTCCTACTTCAGCCCCCGCGTGCTCTCCATGTGGGCCGGCCCCGAGCACTGGCGCTTCCGGCCCCGCCAGCCCCGTGAGTGCCCAGGGCAGGGAGTCCTGGAATTCTGGGCTGGGAGGGGCTGGGATCCTGGAATTCCAGACTGGGAAGGGCTCAATCCTGGAATTCCAGACTGGGAAGGGCTCAATCCTGGAATTCCGGGCTGGGAAGGGCTCAATCCTGGAATTCCAGACTGGGAAGGGCTCAATCCTGGAATTCCGGGCTGGGAAGGGCTCAATCCTGGAATTCCAAGCTTTTTCCTTTTCTCTTTCCCCCTTTTCCCTGCTGTCCCTCAGCAGCCCCAGGCCTGGAGAAGGATTCCCGGCAGAGGATTCCCAGGAAGGTTTTCGAGCTGGATTTCCAGGAGGACATCGACTTCCAGGCCTATTTCCAGAAGACCAAGGTGCCCACAGAGCCCTTTTCCCACAGCAGCCTGGAATTCCCGGGATTTGGGCAGCGCCAGCTGCGTGTCCTGGGGACACCTCCCACCCTGCCCCTTCCCAGACAAAACACTCACTGTTTTTCCATGGAAAACTGGTGGAGCTTCCCATTTTTCCATGGAGCTATCCTGTCCCATTCCCAGGCATCCACAACTTTGGCCAAATCCATCCTGGAGAGCCAGAACAGCCGGAGCACCACACTCCCTGCAGACTTCAACTACGACCCCGAGAACCTGGGGCAGCTCTTCCTCAAACCCCACGTCAAGGTGAGAATTCCCAAAGGAATTCCAGGGAATCCTCCTGGGGAGCCATTCCAGGGAACCATCCTGGGAATTATCCCAGGCAAATCATCTCAGGGAATCATTCCCAACACCAAACCTGTCCTCACCAAACCCTGGGGAATGTTCTGGATGTTCCCCAGGGCTGCTCTCACCACAAACCCTCCTGGATGGGCAAAAAGGGGGATGAAGGGCCAAGGCCCAGCCTTTTCCCAGGAATATTTTGGAATGTTTTCCCCCAGCTCAGCCCCAGCTCGGATCCAGTGGGAGCCTTGGACAGCGAGGCTGGAATTGAGGATTACGACTACAACAACCCCAACGACACCTCCAACTTCTGCCCTGCCCTGCAGGTACAGCCTGGGATTAGGGAATTCCTGCTGGGATAAAATCCATGGCCAGACAATTCCTGAGGGGAGGAATCAGAGCTGCATAGCCCTGGCGTCCAGCCTGGCCTGGATATTCCCAGGGGTGGGAAAACTTTGGGATTTCTGCTCCCTGCAGCTGCCTTGGCTTCAGCCTTGGCCCTGTTCCACAGGGATGAGCCCAAATCCCATGGGGTAAACCCCAATTCCATGGGATAAACCCAATCCCATGGGAATAAACCCAATTCCAAGGGGATAAACCCCAATCCCATGGGAATAACCCCAATTCCAAGGGGATAAACCCCAATCCCATGGGAATAAACCCAATTCCAAGGGGATAAACCCCAATTCCACGTGGGGATAAACCCAATCCCCTGGGGAAGCCGGGCAGGAATTCCCACCCTCTGGAGCAGTTCCTGCTGCCTCTGGCTCCTCCCTGGTGACTCCGGTGTCCCCCCTGTGTCCCCTGGCAGGTTCCTGACAGCGATGACGATCCCGATCCCGCAGAATTCCCGGGCCAGGCGGGGCTGCTCCCGCTCCCAGCTCATCCCGAGGCTCCGGAGCACGCCGGAATCAACGGCGGGAACGGCGCCGGCTGCGGGGAGCTGGAGCTGATTGCTGAGCCCCCCAAGGTCACTGGGAACACTGGGAGGGACCAGGAGGACTGGGAATGGCTGGGAGCACTGGGACTGGGAGCACTGGGACTGGAGATTCCTCCCTAGGACCGGGAATTCCTCATTAGAACTGGGAATTCCTTCCTGCTCTGGGCTGGAGCAAAAACCTCTCAGCACCTCCAGGGTTAAAAATCCCAGGACACCATCGTGGTTCCAGGGATTGCCAGGATTGGCATTCCCAGAGGAACAATTCCCAGACTAAGCATTGGGATTGGCAGCAAGGCCACACTCGCTGTTATTCCCGTGGAAAATGAGGAATTGTGGGCATTGTGGCTGTGATCCCAGTGATGATCCTGATGATCATCCCAGGTAATCCCAGATTTCCCCCTCAGGTCCATAAGATCCCCATCCTGTACGCCAGGACAGCCAAGAGGATGGACATGAGGAGGCTGAAGAGGAACATGTGGGAGCTGCTGACGGAGCAGGGAGAGGTCAGGAAGGGAAATTCCTGCTGGGAATTCTGCAGGGGCTCCTTCCCAGTTCCTGGGATCAGCCCCAATCCCATGGGAAAAGCCCCAGTCCCATGGGATAAACCCAATCATGGGATAAACCCCAGTGCCGTGGATAAACCCCAGTCCCATGGGATAAACCCCAATTCTCTGGGATCAGCCCCAGGTTTCCCATTGGCCAGATGGGCTGAGGTTCCCGGGGTTTTCCATGCATTCGGGGCTCTGCATTCCTGGATTTTCCCGAGCAGGAGGAGGAGGAGGCCGGGGAAGGGACGGATGTGAAAGTGGCCGGAGAGAAAAACCTGAGTGACCTCATCAAGGATCTGCGGCACAGGTCGGGAATGGGAATAATGGGAATGGGAATAATGGGAATGGGACAGGGAAAATCCCACATGGGAATGGGAATGGGACAGGGAAAATCCAAATGGGAATAATGGGAATGGGACAGGGAAAATCCCAAATGGGAATGGGAATAATGGGAAGGAACTGATGGGAATAATGGGAATGGGACAGGGAAAATCCCAAATGGGAATGGGAATAATGGGACAGGGAAAATCCAGAATGGGAATAATGGGAATGGGACAGGGAAAATCCCAAATGGGAATGGGAATAATGGGACAGGGAAAATCCTGAATGGGAATGGGAATAATGGGAATGAGAATAGGAAAATCCAGAATGGGAATAATGGGAATGGGACAGGGAAAATCCCAGATGGGAGTGGGAAAATCCTTCAAGGGAATTGGAATGGGACAGGGAAAATCCGAATGGGAATGGGAATGGGAATGGGAAAATCCCTCTGGATGTTGGAATGGGAATGGGACAGGAAAAATCCCAAAAGGGGCTGGGAATGGGACCAGGACAGGGCAAACCCCTGAGGGTGTTCCCAGGGAAGAGCCCAGCCCCTCTCCTGGCCATTCCTGGCTGCTCTGGCATTCCCAGGCTCTGATCCCCATCCCGCTTTTCCGCAGGCTCCCTCCTACCATGGCCACCGACCTGTCGGTGCCCTTGGCCTTCGTGTCCCTCCTGCACCTGGCCAACGAGAAGGTGAGGGCAGGGAGCCATTCCCACCAGCCCCGGGGATTCCAGGGAATGCAGCTGGTTCCGTCCATCCCAGGTTTTCCATGGAATACAGCTCATTCCCAGTTTTGCCAGGGAATGGGAACGTTCCCAGCTCGTGCAGGGTTTGTCCCTCAGAGCCATCCTGAGCATTCTGGGCTCTGGATAAGAACAGAATCCCAAAATCCCAGAATTCCTGAGGCTGGAAAAGCTCTCCAAGGTTACAATGTGCCAAATCCCCACTGGGATTCTTTCCACACCTGGGAATTCCTTGGAATTCCTGCAGGCATGGAGACTCCAACCCCCCCTGGGGGCCCCTTCCCATGAGGAAATTCCTGCTCTGTCCCCATTCCCTGGAAAAGCCCCTGGGCAGGGCAGGAGGGGCTGGGATTATTCCCAAGCCTCATCCCAGGGGATTTCATTCCAAAGCTTTTCCTTCCCATTCCCAGAATCTGAAGCTGGAGAGCACCGAGGACCTGTCGGATATCCTGGTGAGAGGGGGGACCTGACCCTGGAGCCACTCCAGGTCCAGCAGGGAATGCTGAGAAATCCCAAAATCCCAAACCCCTGCGAAGGTTGGGATTCAGGGATGTCCTGGCTGGACAGATCCAACCAGGATCCAGCAGCTCTTCCCTGGGATTGGAAATTCCTGCACTTCACTGTGAACCCAGGCTGCTCTGTGTCCCAAGATTTCTTCTGTGTGTCCCAAAATTTCCTCTCTGTATCCCAGAATTTCCTCTCTGTATCCCAAAATTTCCTCTCTGTATCTCAGAATTTCCTGTCTGTCCCAAAATTCTGTCTGTCTGTCCCAGAATTCCCTCCCTGTGTCTTTCCCAGTCTGTAATTCCCAGTTTTTGGACTGACTGTTACTCCTGGCCCCTGTTCCCACCATTCCCTAGGATTATTCCCTTTTTTTACTGTTTCCAAGGAAAATAAATTTTGCACACTTTGGAGAGGGGCCTGGAAGGAATAACCCCAGAGTGGGGTGGGGCAGCAAATGGGGACAAATCCCTGAAAAAAAGGGAATGCAGGGATCCGAGCCTGGAGCAGCAGCTGGGAACGGGATCCAGGAGCCGAGTTCTGGGATGGGATCAGTTCTGGGATCTCTTCCTGCTGCGACCCCGGGAATTCTGTTCCTGCTTTTCCAGGGGATGGAGCTCCCTGGGGAGTGCCCAGAGCCGCAGCTCCCGACCCGCCGGGCTCTGCCCGCGCCGCTCCCTCGCTCTTCCCGGGATTTCTCCGCTCCAAGGAGCGGCCGGGGCTGCTGCTCCGGGGATGGGAATTCCAGAGGCTGCTGCTGCTCCGGGGATTGGTGCTCCGGGGATGATTTTCCAGGAATTGATGCTCCAGGCGCTGATATTCCAGGAGCTGCTGCTCCAGGAATTGCTCTTCCAGGGGTTGTTATTCCAGGAATTGATATTCCAGGGGATGATGCTCCAGGGGTTGATATTCCAGGGATTGGTGCTCCAGGGGTGCTCAGCCAGCCCCAGGACCCTGAAACCCGAGCTGTTCCTAAAAATCCTGTTAATTCCTGAAACACGATCTGTTCCTAAAATCCCTTTATTCCTGAAACCCCAGCTGTTCCTAAAAATCCCTTTATTTATCCCTGAAATCCCTTCCATCCCAGCGCCGAGAGAGCTGGGAAGGCTGAATCGGGAGCGAGGGGAAACTGAGGCAGGGCCCCCCCTTCCCGCAGCTCCGCACGCCCCGGCCCGGACAAAAACCGGGAATAAAACGCCGAGCGGGGCTTTTTGCTGGTTTATTTCACCCATTCTCGCTAAATCCCGGGTTTATCGCGGGGAAGGGGGCGTTCGGTGGCACCCGCGGCTCCTTCACCCCCTTCCCAGCCCGGGAGGGGCGGCAGGAGCCCGGTGCCCCTCCCGCCTTCCCCCCGCTGCTGCTTTCTCGGCTTTTTGGCCCAAAATGAGTCACCGGGGGAATTTATTTTCTTTCATTTTTCGGGACTGTCTCACGAGTCGCAGCCGGGGGGGATTCTCGGGGGGCTGAGCCCCGGCTGTCCCCGGCGTTGGTGCCGCGGGACGGGGATCGGCAGTGCCGGGACAAGGGACAGGGGACAGCGCCCCCGGAACGCTGGGGACCCCCGGGAAGGGATCGGGACCGCCGTCCCGGAGCATCCCGCCCTGTCCCCGCCCTCGGGGCGGCTCCTCCGCGGGGAGCGGCGCTTTGGGGCCGGGAAAGTCCGGCCCAGTCATTCGGGGCGCGGGGGGAGAAGCCCCAAAAGCGCGTCCGTTCCGGTAAGGAAAGAGTCAATGGCTGCGGCTCGCCCCGCTCCGGCTCGCACACGCCACTTCCCCGAGCGGGGCTGACTCATCCCGGGCTCCGTCCCGCTCCGCGACACCCGCGCTCCGCTCCGGCCGCCCCGGAGCGCTGCCCGAGCCTCCGCCGGTGAGTCCGGGGGTCCCGGGGGGCTGGGGGGTCCCGGGCCCGCCCGCCCCGAGCCGCGCGTCCCCCGCGATCACCGCGTCCCGAGCGGGACCGGCCGGGAACCCCGAAACGCCGAACGCACCGGGCCCCCGGGGTTCCGGAGCCGCGGCCGCCCCCGGGGGTCCCCGGCCCCTCCGCAGCCCCCCGGGATGCCGGGGGGGGTTTGGCCAAAGCGGCGGCGCGGGATGGGGAAGGGAGGAGAGGGAGGATGACTTCAGCCCATTACTCAGCCGCCGTCACGGCCTGGCAGCGCTCCCGCGCTATTCCGGGCCGTGACGCTCCAGCCCCGCCACTTTGGGCCTAAACCGGCGGGGTTTGGGTGATCTGGGGAGGAGGAGCGGCCCCGGGGGCTGAGGAGCGGGGCGGGATTCGGGATAAGTTCGGGAAGCGCCGCCGCCGAAGCGCCCGGAATGAATGTTGTGATAATGATTGTTGTTATCTCATTAAGGGCGCAGCTAGAGCCCGGTGCCGCCCCCAGCCCGGTACCGGCGGGTGGGGGTTGCGGGGGTTGTTGGCACCGGCGGGGCTCGTTCAGCCCCGAACCGGCCGCATTTTGCCCCAAAAGCCGCCGCGGTTTCCTGCGCTCGGAGCAGCGCCGGGAAACGAGGAAATCGCGTCAGCGGTGCCGGGAACCGAACCGGGGCGGCGGGGGCGGGACACGGGGGAGACACCGGTGCCTGATAAACACCTGGGGGGGGGTGCGTGTGTGTGTGACACCGGTAACTGCCCACACAGGTGTGGGACACCGGCACCTGATAGACTCCTCTGTGTGTGACACACCCGTACCTGCACACACAGGTGTGTGTGACATCTGTGTGTGTGACACCTGAGTGTGTGCCACCTGCACCCGCTGCACACCTGTACCTGCACTCACACACACTCACACACGTGCCCACCTGCACACGGGCACACGCACCTGGCCGTGCCCACCCCTGGCGCCTCTGTGCCCGTGTAAACACACTCGGGCACCTGCGCGTGCCCCGCACACGCGCACGGACCCCCCCCCGCACACACCTGTGCCCAGGTGCGCTCACCCGCAGCCCTGCGCGCGCTGCCGCTTCAGGACTACAACTCCCGGCGTGCCCCTCGCGGGGGGCGGGGACAGACAGCGCCGCTGCCCAATAGGAGAAGGGGCGTGTTGGCTGCAGCCAATGGGCAGCGAAGGGGGCGCGGCGGCCCCGCCCCTAAGGCGCGCCCCTCGGTCACGTGGCGCGGGCGCGGCCGGTGAGCGCGAGCGGGACCGGGGGCACCGGAGGGGCCCGGGGGGCGTGGGGAGCACCTGGGGACCCCCTCGGGACCCCCTCGGGACCCCCTGTGCCCGCCCCGCTCCTTCCCCAGGTTGGCATCGCCGCTTTTCGCCGTTTTCCCGGGGTTTTTCCTCAAAAACACGGGGGGGGGATTTGGGGGCGGCGAGCCCGGAACGGGGGGCGCAGGGGGGAGGCACGGACGGAGCAGCCTCGGGCCGGTTCCGGTGCCCGAGGGGTAACCCCAAATCCCCCCGATTGCCCCGTCATTTTAGGGGAGCAGCAGCAATTTGGGGTCTCACCCTCCCCCTCTTTGTCCCTCCCAGGTCCCGTCCCGAACCCACAGGCAGCGATTTCCCCCCATGGAGAAGAACCAAGAGCCGCAAGGAGACCCCCGGGACCCCCCCAGCCCCGCCCAGCCCGCCGTGAGTGCACCCCGCGGGTTTTGGGGGGGGCTGAACGCCCCAAAGTTCGGGGCAGGGCGGGAGGAGCGCGAGCAGCCGGTGGAAGCGAGGATGAGGCAGAGAAATGGGAAATTCCCAGCTTTGGGTGGGGGGCGAGAGGGGCAATGGACCCAAAATGGCATTTTTGGGGGGAGAAGTGAGCGGTCCCATAGGAATAGGATCAGTTTTGTAATTATTTTCTCTCCTCGTGAGGAAAAGGGGTTTGGATTTTGTGGCGCTGGAGCTTTTCCCTCCCCCCAGCAGCTTTTTGTTTCACACACACACACAAAAAAACCAAACCCAAAAAAGAAAAGAAAAAAATAGAAAGCTTTGAACTCTTTCAGCCGTTAAAATCCGGTGTCTGTCACAAGCCGTTAAATGAATAGAAAGAACAAAAAAAAAAACCAAAAAGAAAGACTGAAAAAAATAGAAAAGGACGGACTTGGGAGCCGAGCAGCTTCTTTGCCCAAAAATAGCAACAAGTTTTATAACTCCGGAAAATGTAGAACAAACAAACGAGGAACATTTTTAGCTGAGAAAGGCGGCGGCGGCGGCGCGGGGGGGGCTGAATTTCGGAATTTCTGCCCGGTCTGTTTTCCTGGAAGCCGCTCCTCGTGTTCTCACCCGCATCCAGCGCTTTGACCAACTTGGCCACGGGCCCGGGGCTGCCGGGGAACGGACACGGGGCTGCGGGGAACGGACACGGAGCTCCCCGGGGAACGGACACGGAGCTCCCGGGGCTGCGGGGAACGGACGAGCTCCCCGGGGAACGGCCCCGGAGCTCTCCCGGCCGTACAGAACGGGGCTGCGGGTGAAGGGGCCGCAGCTCCCCCCAAACTCAGCCCCGTGTCCCGCAGGACGCGCCGGGGGCCGGGGATGACGCCGAGAAGGACAAGGCGGTGGGAGAAGGTGGGGACAAGGACAAGGAGGAGAAGGACGAGGAGGACAAGGAGAAGGAGAAGGAGGAAGAGGAGGCTTTCCTCGTCAGCCTCTACAAGTTCATGAAGGAGCGGCACACGCCCATCGAGAGGATCCCGCACCTCGGCTTCAAGCAGAGTATGTCCCTCCCACCCGGGGACAGGGGACAGGGACAGGGGGGTGGCCGTGCTCGGGTCCCGTGTCCCCCTGACCCTCAGCACCCTTTATTGATTCCCAGTTAACCTCTGGAAGATCTACAAGGCCGTGGAAAAGCTGGGAGCCTACGAGCTGGTGAGTGCTGGCCGTGGGGCCGGGGGGTCCCCTCGGTGCTGGGGTGTCCCTTGGGCAGCCGGGTGTCCCCTGCGTGTCCCCCGGGATGCCGGGGTGTCCCTTGGGTATCCAGGTGTGCCCCAGGATGCCCGGGCTCACCTCTCGCTCTGTCCGTCTGTCCGTCCCTCCCGCCGCAGGTGACGGGCCGCCGGCTCTGGAAGAACGTCTACGACGAGCTCGGGGGCAGCCCCGGCAGCACCAGCGCGGCCACCTGCACCCGGCGCCACTACGAGAGGTGGGGCCGGGCCGGGGCCGGGGCGCTGTCCCGCCGCGTGCCTCAGTTTCCCCCGGCGCGGCGCTCACCGCCCTCCCCGCTCGCTCCGCAGGCTCGTCCTTCCCTACGTGCGGCACCTCAAGGGCGAGGAGGACAAACCGCTGCCGCCCAGCAAACCCCGCCCGGCAGTACAAGGTCTCCCAAGGACGACAAGAGCAAGAGGGCCAGGAAGGAGAAGGGCGGCGAGCAGGTGCGCGGCCCCTCCGAGGGGATGGGAGCGGCGCCGGGGCCGCCTCGCTGTGAACGCGCCCGGCGCCGGGCAGGGCAGGGAGGGGCGGGCCGGGCAATGAGAGCGGGGCTGGGAGCCGAGAGCCCAGCCCGGGCCGCGGCACCCACGGCCCGACCGCTCCGCTTCGCAGGTGGCTCCGGACAAGGCGCGGCCGGAGGCGGGCGGAGGACGCGGCGGAGCGGGCCCGGGGACAGACGGACGCTCCAGCCCGGCCGTGCCGGGCCGCCAGCCCCTCGGGGAGCTGCCCCAGCCCCTGCAGGAGCCACAGCGAGACCTACAAGCGCCTCTTCTCCAGCTTCTACTCCAAAGGGAACCACCCCATCATGTCCCCGCTGGCCAAGAAGAAGCTGCTGGCGCAGGTGAGCAAGGCCGAGTCCTTGCACTGCCACAAGCGCCAGTGCCCCGGGGCCGCCGGGCACCGAAGCGACAGCGGCCCCGAGCCGCCGGGCCCCCGGGCCTGCGCCGGCCGAGCAGAGGAGCCCGGAGCCCTGGGAGCTCCGGACCGAAGCGGCGAAGCGAGGCGGGCCCGCCCGCAGCGCATCCCCCGGGCGGGCAGAGACAGCCGGGCTGCCCGCAGGACGGGGCGCGGCCCCGCCGTGTTCACCGGCTACTTCCACGCCTACCGCAGGAGGGCCCGCAGCCCGGCGGCTGTGCCCCGCTCTGGGGCTACTTCTCAACCTGAAGGATTTTTTGAGCCGCCCTCCGCCTTCGGCGCGGCCCGAGGAGCCCGAGCAGCCCCGGAGCTGCGGAGCCCGGCGGGCGGCGGCGGGGAGGGCCGGGCCGCCGCCGTCAGGCCTGCTGGGTGCCCCCCGGGGCCACCGGCCCCGCCACGCGCCCCGGGCCGGCCACGAGGAGGAGGAGGAAGATGATGATGAGGGAGGAGGAGGAGGACGAGGAGCCCTTCGGCCCCACTGCCAAGGGCCGCGCCGTGTCCCCTTTGGCCAGGGAGGGCAGGGACAGGCGGAGCCGCTCGCGGCGCTCACCGAGTGCTGGCCAAGCCCAAGGCCGTGGTGGCCGCTCCGGCTTTCCCCGCGCGCTGCCGCCGGACGCTTTCAAGGGAGCCGCGCTGCACTTCCCGGGCGCCGTCGGGAGCCCCTGGAGCAGCTGAGAACCCAGGGCGTGCCGGCGGCCCCGGCGCTGTCCGTGAGCCCCCTGGTGATCCCGGCCTTCCCCAGCCCTTTGGTGCTGCCCTCCGAGCTGTGCCGCCCGCTGGCCAGCGGCGCCCGCCCGCCCCGCGTCCTACGGCGGCTCGGCCCGGCTGTACCCGGCGGCTCCGTGGCACGGGCAGCGCTCCTGCGGCTCCCCGCACGTGCCGGCCTTCCCGCACCACGGCCGGCCCTAGCGCTGTGCCACGGCCGGGGACAGCCAGGGGACAATGCGGACTGGGCCGTTCCCATTGCCCAGCTCTGAGCTGCTCGTGGCTCCGCTGGGGGCGCCCCACGGTTCTATTTTCTATATATCCATACACAAATCTATAAAAAAGGGAGCAAAAGCGGTGCTGGAAGTCTCTGTTCCCATCCCTGGGCCCCCGCACCCGGCTTTGGGGTTTGGGTCACTCCCTCAGAGCTGGAAAGGGAACAAACCTGCCCGGCTGCTCCCCGGCTGGCAGAGTTTGGGGTGTCCTTGGTTCCTGGGACCAGGGCAGGGCTCGGGGGATCCTCTCCCTGACCCCAGAGCCGTGGGGCTGGGAACTCCTCTGTGCCGAGGGAAGGAGGAGCTTTCCCACCTCAGGTTTGGGGGAATGGCAGCAATGCCATGGAGCAGCCACGAGTCCAGCTGGGAACCAGCAACAGCTCCAGGTCCTTTTTGCCTCCAGGTCCCTTTTTTGCCTCCAGAATCCTTTTTGCCTCCAGGTCCTTTGTGCCTCCAGGTGATTTTTGCCCCCAGCAACTCCACCTGAGCCATTCCAGACCAAGCCAAGGCTGGCCAAGCTCAGATTTTGGGGTGTTTGTGTAGGGCCAGGGGCTGGATTGATGATCCCAGTGGGTCCCCTGTCACTCAGGAGATTCTCAGGTTATTTCAGGGAGGTGCCCAGCAAGGATCCTTCCCTGGATCCTTCCCTGCTCTGCCCCTCCATCCTTCAGCACTCACAAAATCCACCCCCAACAAAAACCATCTCCAGAGTGGCCACGGCCACAAACTCAGTCCAAAAGCACAACAAAATTAAAAAAAACACCCAACTATTAAAAAAAGGAATTTTTTATTAAACACCAACAAATCCAGAAAAACACGCCCCCTTTCCCACCCTCCAGGAATTCTGGGGGTCCCCACAGCCCCCAGGACAGCGTGGCTGCTGCTGGCCAGCCCCACAAAGTGTCCCCAGAGTGTCCTGGAGGTGCCTTGCAGGCCAGGTGCCACCGAGGGGTGCCCAGGCTGGCACAGGGCAGCCCTGGCACTGCCACAGCCAGGCAGCGCTGCCAGCTCCGTGGTGCTCACTGCGGACAAGGGGACAGGGTCAGTGCTCTGGGGACATCCTGCCCACCCCGGGCTGCACAGCTGCCCCACCCTGAGCCTGGCTCATCCCCCGGCACTGGCACAGCCCAGGCAGGGCAGCCACAATGCCCAGACTGGCAGAGCTCCACTGCCAGGGTGCCCAGAGCCCCAGGATCCCAAACTGGGACTACTCCCAGATCCAGCACCCAAACTGGGACTGCTCCATTCCCAGATCCCCAGGGAGCATTTCCCTGCTCAGATCCCCAGGATTCAGCCCCAAAAGGGCCCTGGGTGGGATTTGAGGTCCCTTTGAGTCCAAAAGGGCCCTGGGTGGGATTTGAGGTCCCTCTCAGCCTAAAAAAGGCCCTGGGTGGAATTTGAGGTCCCTTTCAGCCCAAACCATGCCACGATTCCATGGTATCGAGGACAATCAAACCTGAACAGACACAGTGACAATGCCCTGGCTCCTGTCACCCCCTCCTGACACCCCAGAGATGGAGCAGCCACACCTGGCAGGGTCAGGAGCTGCCCAGGTGAGCAAGGAGAGGTGTCCCCCTTACCTGAGGGCCCTGGGGCTGCTCCTCCAGCTGGGGCTGAGCTGTGCCCAGCCCCGCCTGGCTCAGGGTGCCCACGCGGCCGGGCTGTCCCCGCAGTGTCACCGTGATGGTGGCTGGGGCCTTGAGGCCTGCAGAGCACACAGAGATGTCCCAGAGACACAGGGATGGTGGAGGCCACCTCCAAACGGGGCTCCAGGTACCAGCAGCACCTCCCTCCCTCCGTGTGTGTCACTCACTCACCTGCAGCCTGGTTGGAGATGTGGGCCAGCCCTGGCAGGCTGCTGGCCAGCTTGGCCAGCCCTCCATTGCTCAGCAGCTGGTGGATGGCCGTGGGTTTGCCGCTGGCCGAGGCCCCCAGCGCCAGCGAGGTGGCCACGGGGATGGTGCGAACCACGGAGCCCGTGGCGTCTGTGCTGAGGGCAGCCAGGCCCTGCAGGGCTGCAGGGGCCTTCAGCGCCGAGCTCTGCAAGGACAGGGCACACCTGAGCTCTGCAGGGCACAGGCTGAGCTCTGCAGGGCACACCTGAGCTCTGCAGGGCACACCTGAGCTCCTGCAGGGCCAGGATGGGCCGAGCTCTGCAAGGACAGGGGCACACTGAGCTCCTGCAGGGCCAGGATGGGCTCCTGCAGGGCCAGAGGGCAGCCCTGAGCTCCTGCAGGGCCAGGCCAGGTCGAGCTCTGCAAGGACAGGGGCACACTGAGCTCCTGCAGGGCCAGGGGCAACCCTGAGCTCCTGCAGGGCCAGGATGGGTCGAGCTCTGCAAGGACAGGGGCACACTGAGCTCCTGCAGGCCCAGGCCAGGCCAGGACGGCCACTCCCCTCTCCAGCAGAACCCTTGAGGGTCTCACACTTCTCCAGGCAGGGCTGGTCCTGGTGGATTTGTCCCTCCCAGCCTGCAGCTCTGAGTGGGACCCTGAGAGGGGCCAGCGTGGCTTTTCCCAGGGAATGATCACTGATCCCTCCTGCAGCTCTGAGTGGGACCCTGAGAGGGGCCAGCGTGGCTTTTCCCAGTGATCCCCCCCAGCTCAGCAGGCTGGGGCTGCCTGCACACAAGCAGCTCCTCACACAGCCCTTTCAGGAGCACCCAGAGCCAGCCCTGCTGTCCCACCCAGGCTCCCTCTGCCCCCCAAAGCCTCCCCTGCCCCGCGGGGTCCCCAGGGGCTCCTCACCTGCACAGGTGAGCCGGCGGCGGCCGCGCTGGGGGCCAGGCTGGAGGCCTTGGTGCCCATGTCCTGCAGGCTGAAGCTCAGCCCCTGGAGCAGGCTGCTGGCAGAGGCTGCCCCTGAAAACCCAGGGAAGGACAAGGTCAGCCTGGGAGGGGTCACCAGCACCAAATCCCGGGGCTGGCCTGGGGCTGCAGAGCTGTTCTTCAACCTGAGAGCACTGGGGATCCTCCCACAGCTCGTTTATGGGATCAGGGAATGTCCTGAGTGGGAAGGGATCATCCAATTCAGCCCTGGCAGCCCTGCACAGACACCCCAAATCCCACCCTGGGCAACCCTGCACAGACACCCCAAAATCCACCCTGGGCATCCCTGCACAGACACCCCAAAATCCACCCTGGGCATCCCTGGGAACCCTGCACAGACACCCCCCTGGAACCAATACCAAAGTTTCCTGGGCATCCCTGCAGCCAAATCCAACCCTGGGGCATCCCTGTGCCGACCCCATCGTTTCCTGGTGCAGTGCCCAGCACCCTCTGGGGCCAGCCCCTTTCCCAAATCCCACCCCAAACCCCCCGGCCCAGCCCCATTTCCCTGCGGAGCCACAGAGGGGCGGCCGTGGGGCACAGCAGGATTTGGGGTGCTGCTGTTCCACACACAATGCCCAGCAGCCCCAGCGCAGCCGGGCCGGGCAGGATGAGCAGAGGCTCCCCCAGCCCCGGGGAGCTCCCGGTACCTGGCAGGGCAGCGGGCTGCGCGGGCAGGCCGTGGCTGCCGCCGGCCACCAGCCGGCTCTGCAGGGCGTGGAAGGCGCTGGGGGCGGAGCTGCTGCTGGGGACGCCGGGCTGGGCCGGGCTCAGCGAGGCCTCCGCGCTTGAGCTCAGCCTAAAAGGGAAGGGAGAGACCCCGGTGAGGGCTGGCACGGAGCTGGCACTGCCCCGACAGCCAGGGCTGAGGGAGCTGAGCTGGGCTGGGCTGGGCAAAACCCTAAAAATCATCAATTGCAAGAGAAGCTTCCAGGGCAGCAGCCAAATCCAAGGATTTCTGAAGTGGGAGAGAGCTTGGGGGCTGCGTTCACCTCGAGGGGCACCCTGCCCCAAAGGCACCGAGCCTGCAGGGCACTGTCCCTGCCTAACCCCACTTTTTATTTATTTAAAATTTAATTTTACATTTTTAAATATTATATATATATATATATATATATATATCTATCTCTATATATATCTCTATATATATATATATATATCTGTATGTATAAAATATATAAATAAAATATATTTCGGAATATTTATAACATTCATTAATTTCTAAAATTAATATATTTATAAAATATATTTTTATTTAAGATTGAATTTTATAGTTTTAAATTTATATATGTATAAACATATAAATAAAATATATTTCTGACTATTTATAATATTAATTAATTCATAAAATTAATATATTTATAAAATACATTTTCTTTAAAATTTAATTTTATATGTTTAAATTATATATATATTTACATATAAAATATATATATGAAATAGATTTATGAAAATTTATAATATTAATTAATTTCTAAAATTAATCTATTTATAAGATATATTTTTATTTAAAATTTAATTTTATGTTTTTAAATTATATATATTTACATATAAAATATATAAATAAAATATATTTATGAAAATTTATAATATTAATTTCTAAAATTATTATACTTATAAAATATATTTTTATTTAAAATTTAATTTTACATTTTTAAATTTTATATATATTTACATATAAAAATATAAATAAAATATATTTATGGATATTTATAATATTAACTGATTAATAAAATTAATATATTTATAAAATAGATTTTTATTTAAAATTTAATTCTATATTTTTAAATTATATATATTTACATATAAAATATATACATAAAATATATTTATGAAAATCTATAATATTAATTATTTTGTAAAATTAATATATTTATAAGATATATTTTCTTTAAAATTTAATTTTATATGTTTAAATTATATATATATTTACATATAAAATATACAAATAAAATATATTTATGGATATTTATAATATTAATTAATTTCTAAAATTAATCTATTTATAAGATATATTTTTATTTAGAATTTAATTTTATATTTTTAAATTTTATATATATTTACATAAAAAATAGATAAATAAAATATCTTTATGAATATTTATAATATTAACTGATTTATAAAATATATTTACGTATGTTTTATATATAAAATAAATTTTATTTACTTAAAACCAGCTCTTCTTCCTCTCCTATCCCAGATCACAGGATCTTGCAACAAAAGTGTTCCTTTGCATTGCAAAGGTGCCAGAAGGGAAGGACTGAACTCAGAATTTCTGCCAAAGCCACCCCAAAGACAGCGAGAAACCTGAGGCTGGGAAAGCCCAGCAGACACAGCCACAGCACCTCCACCCCCAGGCCCCACTGGAGCTTCCAGGAGCCCCAGAGCCTCCTTCATGCCAGAAAACTCCCCGTGCAGGACAGAAAGACCCCAAAATTCCCCAATTCCCACTCACTTGGGGGTGGAGAGCAGCCCCGAGAGCTCCTTGGTGCTGGACACGGCCTGGCCCAGGGGCAGCGGCTTCCCGGAGACAACTGCAAAACAAAAGGGAGAATGCTCAGCTCCTGTCCCCACAAACCCGCTGGGATCCCCCTTCTTCCAGCACCCATCCAGCTCCCAGAGCATCTTCTGCAGGAATCCCAGACTGGGAGGAGCAAAATCCAGTTAGAACACACGAAATATGGAATTCCAGAGGCGGGAGGGAAGGAATCGCCTCCTGAAATCCCTGAGGAGCCTCAGGGCCCTGCCACCAAATGCAAATCTCTCTCCTAAAGGCTCTCTCCACAAATCCCCTCCTGTTCCGTGGGTGGATGGCTGGGATCTGGGTGATTTTGTAAGGATTCTTGCTTCAAGACACTTTACAAAATACACAGGGATGCGACAAGTCACGGAATTTGTTCATTTGTTTATTGCAGCACTGGGGGATACAACTGCATTCCTTCCTTGTGCATTCCTCCTGGCAAAGAGGCAATTCTCGTTTGGGTTCATGTTTACTTCTGCAACTCATTTCCTTTCTGTGGAAAGAAGTAAAGTTGGGAAAATTAAAAATAAAATTAAAAAAAAAAAAAATTGCTTCTGGAAAGCAGAGGGTTTCAAAGCTGCCAGAAGATGAAGTGAAACCTTCCAGAAGGACGTGGATTTGTGTCTTGTGGCAGGAAGATGGAGCCCACCAGCTCTTCCTGGGCATTTTCCAGGTGCAGAGGCAGGATGGCAGCTGGGATTTGCTGGGATGCGGATCCCAGGGCTGCCTGCCACACTCCAGCCCAGGGGGATCAGCAGAGTGGGCCGGGGGGGGGATCTGGAGGGCACAGAACTCTTCCAGAGGGAGCAGCTTCACCACGATCCCTCGGGCAGCAGCGGGGTCCAGGCGGGAGGAACGCAGAGAGAGGGGTCCAGCAGCACCAGCAGCACCAGCAGCACCAGAACCCAGCTCCCAGCAGGACCAGCAGCACCAGAACCCAGCTCCCAGCAGCACCAGTATGCATCCTGCTCCCAGCAGCACCAGCAGGACCAGAACCCAGCTCCCAGCAGCACCAGTATCCATCCTGCTCCCAGCAGCACCAGCAGGACCAGAACCCAGCTCCCAGCAGCACCAGAACCGTGCTCCCAGCAGCACCAGCAGGACCAGAACCCAGCTCCCAGCAGCACCAGCAGGACCAGAACCCAGCTCCCAGCAGCACCAGAACCCGGCTCCCAGCAGCACCAGCAGGACCAGAACCCAGCTCCCAGCAGCACCAGTATGCATCCTGCTCCCAGCAGCACCAGCAGGACCAGAACCCAGCTCCCAGCAGCACCAGAACCCAGCTCCCAGCAGCACCAGAACCGTGCTCCCAGCAGCACCAGCAGCACCAGAACCGTGCTCCCAGCAGCACCAGAACCCAGCTCCCAGCAGCACCAGCAGCACCAGAACCGTGCTCCCAGCAGCACCAGCAGGACCAGCACCTCCAGCACCAGAACCCACCTCTGCCCCAGCAGCACCAGAACCGCAGCGCAGTCCCAGCAGCACCAGCAGCACCAGCAACCAGCCCAGCTCCCAGCAGCACCAGAACCCAGCACCAGCAGCACCAGTATCCATCCTGCTCCCAGCAGCACCAGTATCCATCCTGCTCCCAGCAGCACCAGTATCCATCCTGCTCCCAGTAGCACCAGCACCCATCCCGCTCCCAGCAGCAGCTCCAGGCCTCCAGAGGGAGGTGCCTGAGCAGAGGGAGGTGCAGGAATCCCTCCCAGCTCCAGGCTGTTTCTCAGGAGTGTGGAATTGTGGAAAAATGGCTCCTGCCAAGGCCCCCCCCCAGCCACTCACTCACACCTGGAGTCTCCATCTTTCCCTGCAGCTAAATCCTCCAAAAAGCTGGGCCAAGGAGAGAGCAGGGCCAAGGAGAGAGCAGGGCCGAGGAGAGAGCAGGACTAAGGAAAGCCAGGCCTAACAAAGCGCAGCTCCCTCCCAGCAGGCCCTGCCAGTGCCACAGCCAGGTGCCAACTCACTTTCAGCCTGGGTGCTCAGGGCTGCTCCGGTGCCCGTGGCATCTCCGTGGGACACAATGGTCACCTTGATTTTGGCTCGTTTGGAGGTTTTGGTGCACGGAGGGGTCGGGCTGGGGCTCTGCTGCCTCTTCAGCTGCACTCTCACATCACCTTTGTCAGCCCCCTCCGAGTGCTGGGGGGCCGCCGGAACTGGGGGACACAGAAGGGGCTCTTGGAGTGCCCAGGGTGCTCGGGGTGCCAGGAGGGGAACATGCCCATGCACAGCTCCCTCTGTGCCAGCCTGCCCAGCTCCTGTGCACAGGAACCCGCTGAGACCCCACAGCTGGACGGGCTGCCAGGGCTGCCCTGGCTCTGCACGGCTGCCTCAGCCCCACAGGGACATTTGCACCCCAAAATCCTGGCTCTGGCAGGCACAGAGGGTCAGAGCTCAGCTGCAGCTCCAGCACAGGCACAGAGGATCCCCCAGGTCCCCTCCAGGAGCTGGGCAGGGTCTGAGAGGCACCAGGCAAAGCCAAGGAGGTGCTGCAGCAAAGCCGAGCCCCCAAAACCCCACACAGCAGGGCCTGGGGCAGAAAGCCCAGAGCTGAGAGCTCCCCGAGGCCAGGGGGACCCCAAAAAGCAGAGAGGAGCCCCAGGAGCAGCCCAGGGACACGGCCACGAGCTGCCCCAGCCTGCCAAGCCACACCTGCCAGCGCTGGGGCACAGCCCCCCTGCCCCAGCCCGGAATGCTGAGAATTCCCAACGTTCCCAAAGCTTCCAGGAGAGCCCTGCAGGCCCCAGAGCCCCAGCCCAGGGCCAGCAGCCAGGCAGGAGCGAGTGGCACGTCATGGGCACCAGGTGTCCCTCAGAGCACGGGCAGGGACCCTGGTGTGTCCCCTGTGTCCCCTGGGAGCCAGCTGTGTCCTCTGTGTGCCCTGGGAGCCAGCTGTGTCCCTTTGTGTCCCTGTGTGTCCCCTGGGAGCTCTGTTTGGGAGCTTCCCAGAGCCATCCCTGATCCATCAGAACGTTCCCAACGATCATGGATCCATCAGAACCTTCCCAAAGCCATTCCTGATCCATCAGAACCTTTCCAAAGCCATCATGGATCCATCAGAACCTTCCCAACGCCATCCCTGATCCATCAGAACCTTCCCAACGCCATCCCTGATCCATCAGAACCTTCCCAAAGCCACCCCTGATCCATCAGAACCTTCCCAAAGCCACCCCTGATCCATCAGAACCTTCCCAAAGCCACCCCTGATCCATCAGAACCTTCCCAAAGCCACCCCTGATCCATCAGAACCTTCCCAAAGCCACCCCTGATCCATCAGGACCTTCCCAAAGCCATTCCTGATCCATCAGGGCCTTCCCAAAGCCATTCCTGATCCATCAGGGCCTTCCCAAGGCCATCACTGACCCATCAGCAAAGCCTGAGATTTATCCCTGGGGGCAGGAGGAGCTCAGCAAAGCCTGAGATCTCTGCTGGCAAAGAGGGCCCTGGGCTGGAGCTCCAAAGAGCAGAGAAGCACAAAGCAGGGGACGAGGGGACACGGTGGGGACACAGCCCCAGAGGAAGAGGAGGATGATGGAGGAAGGCAGCAGAGACAGAGAGAAGGAAGGAGACAGGCAGAGCCAGCGAGGGGTGAGGAGATACTCACCAAAGAGACATGAGGAGGTGCCAGGAGGAAGAGCTTTCCTCACCAGCATGTTTTGTTTCAGAAAAGCAGCAAACTGAGCTGAAATGAATCAGAGAGAATCACAGAATCACAGCCCGGCTCTGCAGGGGCCAGGGGCTCTGGGGACACCGCTGTGACACTGAGAGGGGACCCTGGAGCAGGCAGAGCTCCAGACAGGACAGATCCAGCCATGGGAGCACATCCTGGGCTGGCTCATTCCAACAAAGAGCCTGACACGGCCAGGGGGACAGTGCTGAGAGGAGAGCAGGGCTGGGCTGGGCTGGGCTGGGCTGGGCTGGGCTGGGCTGGGCTGGGCTGAGCTGGGCAGGGCTGGGCTGGGCTGGGCTGGGCTGGGCTGGGCAGGGCTGGGCAGGGCTGGGCTGGACCAAGGACCTGAGAGCAGCTGGAGATGGCAGCCAGCAGTGCCCTGAGCAGCTCCAGATGGGAATCACCACGGCATTCCCGAGAAAACCAAGCACCAGGAATAATCACAGCATTCCTGACAGAACCAGGCACCAGGAATCACCCCAGCATTCCTGACACACCAGGCACCAGGAATACCCCAGCATTTCTGACACAACCAGGCACCAGGAATTACCACCCCTGGTTTTATTCCCAACAAAACCAGGCACCAGGACACAGCTCCAGCCTCCTCCTGCGTCCCCTGTGTCACCTGGGAAGTGCCTCCCTCAGGAACACAACCCTTCAGTCCCTGGGCTGAGCAATGAAGGCAGATCCAAGCTCCAGCTTCCCCCTGGAGCCCATGATGGATGTGCAGGGTCACAGCTGCAGGTGACATTGCTGCAGGTGACACTGCTGGATGTGCAGGTGACATTGCTGCAGGTGACACTGCTGCAGGTGACAATGATGGGCATGCAGGGTCACAGCTGCAGGTGACACTGCTGCAGGTGACACTGATGGATGTGCAGGGTCACTGCTGCAGGGTCACAGCTGCAGGTGACACTGCTGCAGGTGACACTGATGGATGTGCAGGGTCACTGCTGCAGGTGACACCTGTCCAGGTCTGTCCTGAGCACGGCAAAGAAGGAAAGGAGGATGCAGAGCCATCCCCCAGGTGCTGCTGGAATTTGCCAGGAGGGATCTTCAGCCACAAAAGCCACTCCCTGAACTCCCAAAGTTCACCAGATTGAGCGTTTTTAACCAAAACCACAAAACCTTACAGCTCAAGCTGGTTCCTTTCTCCACAGCAGGTTTTCCACAGGATGGTTCTGGAACTCTCCAAATCCCACAGTTTCCACCTCAATTCAACAGCCTCAACCTTCAGTGTCTCCCCAGGCAGCCCTGAAGGAGACACCAGCCCAGGGTGTCCCAAAAGGATCAGAGCACAGCTACAGGGTCAGCCAGAGAGAGAATCCTTCCCATTTCCAACAGCAGCAAGGCTCCACAAGCTGCAGAAACACCATTTCCAACCCAATTCCAACCCTCCTAGGCAGTGACAGGCGCTGAGCTGCAGAGAAAGCTGCCACGGGGAGCTTGGAATTCAACACAGGACAGAGAAAATAAAAACCTACACAGGTCCAGAGAGAGAGAAAACCCAAAACTGCAGCAGCTGGAAGGGTGGGGAAGCTGCAGGGAGTTACCTTGTGCCTGCTTGTGGGTCAGGACAGCGTCGGGCCTGGGCACCTGCCTCCTCTGCAGCTGCGTGGGGCCCACCTGGCTGGGCTTGGGCAGGGCCAGCGCGGCCACCTTGGTCTTGGGGCTGGACGTGGGGCTGCTGGACACGCTGGACAGGTCCTGCCGGGACAGACAGACACTCAGCCCACGTCTGCCTGGGGCAGCCCTGAGCACTCATTCCCCTCACCGTGAGAACCCTGGGAGTTTTAAGGCTGGAAAGACCTTCAGGATCAAGTGCCATTGTCAACAGCAGGGTCACCACCAAGCCCTGTCCCCCAGGGCCACATCCAGCTGTGCTTTGAACATGCCAGGGCTGGTGACTCCACCAGCCTGTTCCAAAGCTTCCCATGAGACAATTTTCCCAAATCTCTCATCTAAACCTCCCCTGAGGCCACATCCCCCTGGGTACCCTCTCACCCTCCACTCCCAATGCTCAGCACAGATTTGGAAGATTTAATTTTCCCAAATCTCTCATCTAAACCTTTTCCTGAGGCCACATTCCCCTGGGTATGCTCTCACCTCCCTCTCCCAATGCTCAGCACAGATTTGGAAGATTTAATTTCTCCAAATCTCTCATCTGCAAGATTTAATTTTCCCAAATCTCTCATCTAAGCCTCTCCTGAGGCCACATCCCCCTGGGTACCCTCTCACCTCCCTCTCCCAATCTCAGCACAGATTTGGGAGATTCTGGTGGCACAAAACCCCCTCTCTGCCCACCCCCAGCTGGAATCAGGCTGGGAAGAGCCCCCACCTCGGAGCCTGAGGGTGAGGCTGGCACTTTGGCTGCAGGGGAGGCGGGTCTGCTGCTCCTCTCGGGCAGCTCGAAGGACAGGTCCCTCCTGCTGCACTCACGGGGTTTCTTCTTCCTCTCAGCGTCCAGGTCGCGGGGCTCGGAGCCCGAGTGGCTCTCGGCCCGGGTCAGCACCCCTGTCAGGAAGTCTGCAATCTCATCCTGGGAATTTGGGGAGAAACACTGGGATTCAGTGCTGGGCAGGTCTCTGAGCAATGGATCTCCACAGCTCGAAGCAAGGAAATGAAGCATTCCCAAGGGGATGCAAGGGTAAGGCTCTGCGGGCTTGGAATTCTGCAGGAAATCCCCAAAAGCTCACAGAGAGAATGTAGATTTCTCAGTGAAGCTCACAAAGCACTGATTTAGGACTTGTGGGGAAAAACCACAGTGGTTTCTCCCAAAATGCTGCTGTGGCCCCGAGCAGATGTGTTGGGACACTCAGGAACCTGCTCAGGTTAAGGGGCACCCCCAGGGATCTCACACCTCCCTTCCAAACCCCCCTCAGCAAAAGATTCCCTCCAATCCAACCCATCCCTGCTGTAACCTGGGGCACTCCAGCACTGCCTCCTTCCTTTGCCTGATCCCTGTGGGTACCTGGATGCACCTGTCCACCATGCTCTGGGTCAGGCCTTCTGCCTTCTTTTTGGCTTTGCTTATCCTAGGGGAAAAAAAGAACCAAAACAGGTGGAAATCCACACTTTTCCACAAGCATTCTTCACCTGATGAGGACAAAGATCCTTTTTGCAACTCCCCAAAGCATTTTGCAAAGCCAGCCTGACATTTCAGAGCTCTGCCTTCACACCCAGTGTCAGTTTAAGGTTTCTTTCTTTCCTCTCCTTTATGGATTTTCACTGCTAGAGATCCCTGACTCCTGTGATGCTCCTAAAGTTCCTCTGTGCTGCTGGGTGCAGCCCTAAATCAAGCCCAGCCCTAGGTCAGGCCCATTCCCATGCAGGTTTTTCCTGCAGTTATTCCCAACACAGACAAGTCTGGAGTATTCCCATGCAATTCCCACCTCGTTCCAACACCAGATATGGGGTTGGCATCCCCATGGTGCTGCCCAGAATTCCCAAGAGGACAGAGCCCAGCTGGCAGAGCCTCACCTGAGGTTGTCATCTGCTCCTCCCACCACCACCAAGCTGTTGTCCGCCCGGATCTTCTCCCGGAAATCCTCCATGGCCTCCACGTTGCACTGCAGGGAGTTCTGCCCGATGACGAAGAGCACCGGCGTCTTCATCTCCAGCAGGGGATCATCCACATCCTGCAACAGGGCAGGGATGGAGCTGCAAGCCTGGCATGGGGCTGAGGAGGTGCCAGGGGTGAGGGATTTACTGAGGCCAGAGGGAAACTCTGCTTGAGCTGCAGAAAATGGAGCCTTTCCAAAGGAATTCCACTGGCCCTGGAAGGAGCCACTTCCCAGCCTGGCTGTGTCCATCACCAGTCCCTGTCCAGTCACAGCCAAAAGGGACAAATGTGGGCTCCGTGGAAATGACACAGAAAATGAGGGACACAGGACAGGGATAATGAGGGACACAGGACAGGGATAATGAGGGACACAGGACAGGGATAAGGAGGGACACAGGACAGGGATAATGAGGGACACAGGACAGGGATAAAGAGGGACACAGGACAGGGATAAAGAGGGACACAGGACAGGGATAATGGATCCAGGCCGTGGATAACAAGGGACACAGGCCATGGATAATGATGGACACAGGCCATGGATAATGATGGACACAGGCCATGGCTAATGATGGATCCAGGCCATGGATAATGATGGATCCAGGCTATGGATAATGATGGATCCAGGCCATGGATAATGATGGATCCAGGCCATGGATAATGATGGATCCAGGCCATGGATAATGAGGGACATGGGGCCCCCAGAAAGGAGCTCCAAAACCCCACCACGGCAGAGACAAGGCAAGAGCACTCCTCACACCAGCCATGGATCAAGAATCCCACCAGGATTGCTACAGTCCCTCCTCTGAGAGCAACAGCTCCTCCAAACAACAGTCACCCACATTCTCTCAAAAAACCAGCCAATTATCCAGGAACCATTCTACAAAACAAGCCAGGGAAGTTTAAAGACAAGCAGAGCTCTTTAACTAGCTCAATCTGGTCCTTACCCCCCTGGGGCCATCCACGGTGAGCAGTGGGAAGCCAAGGCACACGACAGCAGTGACATATTCCATCACAGAAACCTGGGCAGGGAGAGAGCAGTCAGCATTCCCAGAGCCCAGCAGGGACACATCCCATCAGTCAGCATTCCCAGAGCCCAGCAGGGACATTTCCCATCTCAGGGCAGCATCCCCAGAGCCCAGCAGACCCCAGGAATGAAGGCTGCTTTGCCAGGCTCCTGCCAGGCACAGAAAGACCTTAATAGCAACACCTTGGTAATTAACACAGTGATTAAATGACTCAATTTGCAAAGGGCCCACAACACAGAGGTCAAAGCCAGGCCCTGGAATGAGCACAGGGACAGAGAGAACCTCAGCAGTCACTGAAATCCAGCTCTGAGCTGAGGCTGCCAAGGGGCTCTGGGAGAATCACAGAACTCTGGAATGGTTTGGGAAGGACCTTGGAGCCCATCCCATCCCCTAGCAGGGACACCTCCCACTGTCCCAGGTGCTCCAGCCTGGCCTGGGACACTTCCCAGGACGGAGCAGCCCCAGTTGCTCTGGGAATTCCAGCCCAGCCCCTCTCCATCCTCCCAGCCAGGAATTCCTTCCCAATATCCCATTTAAATCCCTCTTTTCCCAATGGGAAGCCATTCCGTGTGTCCTGTCCCTCCATTCCCTATCCCAGTCTCCAGCTCTCCTGGAAGCCCCTTCAGCCCTGGAATGTGCTGAAGCTCTCCCTGATCCTTTTAGTACATTCCCAGCTCCCTGGAATTTCCTTCCCCAGGTACCATTCCCAGTTCCCTTCCCCAGATGACCATTCCCAGCTCTCCCTGGATCCTTCCTTCTCCAGGTGACCATTCCCAGCAATCTGCTGGACCTTCCCCAGGTGACATCCCTCTCCCTGGATCCTTCCCTTCTCCAGGTGACCATTCCCAGCTCTCCCTGGAATTTCCCTTCTCCAGGTGACCATTCCCAGCTCTCCCTGGAGCTTTCCCTTCTCCAGGTGACCATTCCCAGCTCTCCCAGCCCAGCTCCAGAGGCTCCAGCCCTGGAGCAGCTCCGTGGCCTCCTCTGGACCTGCTCTAACAGACCCACACCCCTCCTGTGCCCCCCCAGGACACAGAGCACCGGGGCACTCACGTGACAGGCCACCAAGGCACCCGTGTTCCACCCGATCAGGATGATCTGCTTGTGAGAGAAGTGGTTGTGGATCTGTGGGACACAAAGCAAAGCTGGAGAGCTGGGACAGACGCTGGGGCGATGCCCAGGGTGGCATCGGGGGCAGGGGGCACAGGGGGACCTCCTGCTGTCCCTCACCTCGGCCACCTTGCCCCTGACAGCGCCGATCATGTGCTCCAGGCACTGCAGCACCCCCACCCCGCTGCCATTGTTCAGCAGGGACGTGGCAATGGGGATCACCTGTGAGAGACAGGGGACATCAGGGACAGCCAGCAGGGCTGGGGACAATGGCAAAACCAGCCAGCAGGGTTGGGGACAGCGTCAGGAACCCCACAGATCAGCCCCAAAGAGGAACCCCAGAGAGCCGGCCCCACTGAGGCAGTCCCACAGAAGAATCCCACAGATCCAGCCCCACAGAGAAACTCCACAGATCCGGCCCCATAGAGAAACCCCAGAGATCCAGCCCCACTGAGGCAGTCCCACAGAGCCAGCCCCACAGAGGAACCCCACAGAGGCAGCCCCAGCCCCACAGAGGAACCCCACAGAGCCAGCCCCACAGAGGAACCCCACAGAGCCAGCCCCACAGACCTTTCCCAGGCAGGAGAGCTGCGACTGCCAGAAGCGGTGCCGTCGGGACGTGGGGAACAGGGAGTTGGCGGGGCCGGAGGAGGCGATGAGGATCAGGGGGGATCCGGGCAGTTTGCTCTGCAAGGTCCAACAGGAGCCTGTCAGGGACAGCAGCGCTCCCAGGAAAGGCCTCCCTGCCCCATGAGGAAGAGGGAAGGATCTTGCACAGCTCCTTCATTGATTGTTTTCCCAAGCCAAAGCTCCCTCAGGATGCCCAGGAGAATTTCTCCAACAGAAGGGACTCTCCTTTCTGAGGGACAGCTCTGGTCTCTGCTCCCTGGGACAGCGACAGGACCCAGGGAATGGCTGGAGCTGGGCCAGGGCAGGTTCATGCTGGATTCTGGGAAAGGTTCTGTCCCCAGAGGGTGCTGGGCACTGCCCAGGGAATGGGCACAGCCCTGAGGCTGCTGGAGCTCCAGGAGCCTTTGGATTTTCGGGTGTGCAGAGCTGCCAGGGTGGCATTTTGGGGTGTCTGTGCAAGGACACGTTGGACTGCTAATCCTGCTGGGTCCCTTCCATTCTCAGAGCAGGTGTAAATCTGGGGCAGAAGAGCCCAGGGAGAGGACAGAGGCAGAGCATGGGGAGACTGAAGCTGCCATGAGACCCCCACAGCCCCCAGGGCACTCACTGGTTTATTGTGGGACAGGACACCCACTGCAGGGTCCCAGGGTCTCTTGAGCAGCAGGGACAGCGCCTCAGCCCCTGCTGCTCCCGTCTTGGTCGTGGAGGAGAGCAGCATCCTGTCGATCAGCACGGGGATCTGCAAACAGAGGCCAGGGGGGACTGAGAAAGCGCACCCAAACCACAGGACAACAATTCCAGCCTCTCCCCTCTGCCAGCTGTGACAGCCAAGCCTCCCCCCGCTTTCATCACCTTTCCCTTCAGGGTCTGCAGGGCATCCAGGTATGCAGCCAGCACGGGCAGGCTCAGGGTCTCCACCAGCGTGGTGTGGAGCCACTGGATGAGTTTGGTGTCCCAGTTGACGCTGGCCAGGGCCTGGCGCACCCTGCGGGCACATTTATCCACGGCAATCCTCCTCAGCACGGGCTCGTTGCAGGCCTGGAAGCAGGAATTCCCAAAACACAGTTCAGGGGAAGGGAGATGGAGCGTGGCACTGCAGCCTCATCCCTAGAGAACTGTCAGTGTGGGCTGCCCAAACATCTGGAGCAAAGACAACATCTGTCTGAGGAGGAGGAGGCTGAGGGGAGCCCTCAGAGCAATCCAGAACTTCCAAGGGGAAGCTCTGATCCCTGAGACAAGGACAGGACCCAGGGAATGGCTGGAGCTGGGCCAGGGCAGGCTCAGGCTGGAGTGTGGGAAAGGTTCTGTCCCAGAGGGTGCTGGGCACTGCCCAGGGAATGGGCACAGCCCTGAGGCTGCCGGAGCTCCAGGAGCCTTTGGATTTTGGGGTGTCTGTGCAGGGTTCCCAGGGTGGGATTTCGGAGTATCTGTGCAGGGCTGCCAGGGGTGGCACTGATGATCCATGTGGGTCCTTCCAGCCCAGGACATTCTATGGTCCCACAAAACCCACAAAGCCCAGAGCTGCCTGTTCCTCAAGGCCACCCCAGGGCCACAACTCCCACGCTGACCGCCCCAGGTTTTGTGGCAAGGCCGGAGCCCAGCCCCTCTCACCCCCTCGTTGGCCAGGCGGGCCAGCCTGTCCGACTGCAGCGCTTTGTGGATCTTGTTGAACAGTTTGTTCTGGGCCATGGTCCAGCCCGTCCTGCGGGGACAGACACAGTAGAGTCACTCACAAAATCACCAAACCATTCCTGCTTCCTCTGCTCTGGAATTGCCACCCCACCTGTTGATGTGCTCCTCCTAGCCTGGATCCCCATTCCCTGGAATTCCCAGCTTGGATCCCCTTTCTCTGGAATTCCCAGCCCAGATTCTCTGGCATTCCCTGCCATTCCCAGCCCGGACTCACTGCCATTCCCAGCCTGGATTCCATGGCACCTGGATTCCATCGCATTCCCAGTCTGGATTCCCTGCTGTTCCCCGCCATTTCCAGTCTGGATTCCATGGCATTCCCGGCCCAGATTCCCATTCCCAGCCCATACTCCCATCCGTTTACATAGTCCTCCTTCCCAGCCCATATTCCCATTCTCAGTCCATATTCCTGCCATTCTCAGTCCATATTCCCATTCCCATATCCCCTGCCATTTCCGGCCTATATTCCCATTCCCATATTGCCTAGCATTCCCAGCCCATATTCCCATTCCTGGCCCCTATTCCATGCCATTCCCAGCCCATATTCCCATTCCCGGCCCCTATTCCCATTCCCGGCCCCTATTCCCATTCCCAGCCCCTATTCCCATTCCCAGCCCCTATTCCATGCCATTCCCAGCCCATATTCCCATCCCCGGCCCCATTCCCAGCCCATATTCCCATTCCCGGCCCCTATTCCCATTCCCAGCCCCTATCCCCTGCCATTCCCAGCCCCTATCCCCATTCCCAGCCCACATCCCCACCTGTTGACGTGCTCCTCCCAGTCGTCGGGCGGCGGGGGCGCGTCGGCATCGGTGCGGGCGAACATGACGTGCCGCTCGCACTCGTTCATCACGCTCCGAGCCTTCTGGTTGTCGTACAGCGGCACCGGCGTCGGCGTCACCGTCTCCACGTCGATGGGGACATCGGCCTCCCTGCCAACCACACGGCGGTCAGGGCAAGGATGGAGCACCCCGAGGGCATCCAGGGGGTTTGGGGGTCCCTGGGGGTTTGGGCAGCGCTCCCAGGGATGCACAGAGTGGGATCGACCCAGGGATCTTGGTATTCCTGGGCCACCAACTGGCAGCTCCTGAAGCACCAAACCAAGCATCTTGGACACCCCAAAATGAGATCGCTGGGCCCCCAAATCAAACCTATCCTGGAGCCCCAAACCGATCTCCCTGAAGCACCAAACCAAGCATCCTGGACCATCAAACCTAGAGCCCCAAAACTGAGACCCCTGGAGCCCCAAACTGAGACTGCTGGAGTCCACAAATGAGGGCCCCTGGACCCCCAAACTGAGACCTCTGGACACCCCAAACCGAAATTCCTCAGTGCCCTCCTCACCCATCAGGACTCACCACCCCCAGGCCATCAGGGCCCGCAGTTTCCCCCTCACAATTCCCCCACTCGCCCTCATGACCACCCCCAGCCCCACAGGACCTCCCAGCTCCTCCTTCACAGCCCCGCTCCTCCTCACCCCTCAGGCCCCCGGCAGACCCCAAACGGCTGCCCCCAGTCCCACAGAGCCTCTTCCTTTCCCCTCAAAACCCCTTAGCCCTACAGGAGACCTACCAACTTCCCCCTCAGCCTCACAAGACCCCTTCTTTTACCCTCACATGCCGCTCAGCCCCACAGGACCCCCCCCAGTTTCCCCCTCAGGCTTACAAGGCTCCCTCAACCCCACAGGACCCTCTCCTTTCTCCTCACAGCCCCATAGGACCCCTCCTTTCCCCTCACAGCCCCACGGGACCCCCTCCTTTCCCCTCACAGGCCCCTGAGCCCCACAGGACCCCCCCAGTTCCCCCCCTGCCGTCCCCTCCGCCGCCCGGGCTCTCACGGGGCGCTGCCGAGGTGCCTCCGCGGGGTGAGGAAGAGGAGCCGTGCGGGCCGGGCGGCGCTGGCGTCGGGGTGCGCGCTCCAGGGCTTGGCGTAGCTGTGGTCGAGGCACACCAGGTCCAGCTCCCGCTCGTGCGCCGACAGCTGCAGCAGCAGCGACGTGCCCATCCTGCGGGCCGACCACTGCAGCTCGCGCTCCCGGTCGCGATCGCGGTCCCCGGCGCGCTGCGACATGGCGGGAGCCCCGCCCCCTCCGCCCTCCCCTCACGGCGCCGCCGCCGCCCGCTCCTCAGCGCGCGTGCGCGGGGCGCGCTCCCGCCTCTCCACAGCGCGCGTGCGCCGGGCGCGCTCCCGCCTCTCCTCAGCGCGCGTGCGCCGGGCGCGCTCCCGCCTCTCCTCTGTGTGCGCGCTCCCGGGGGGCCCGGGGAATGTCCCCGTGGGAATCGCGGAATGTCCCCGTGGGAAGGGACCCGCGGGGATGGGGGAATGTCCCCAGGAATGTCCCCGCGGGAAGGGACACCCCAGGCTCCTCCAGCCCCCGCGCAGGACGCTGCGCGCTCCCGCGGGCTCACGGAGCGTCCCGCGTGGGGACACGGGGACGCAGTTACCGGTGACAGCCCCCGCGCCGCCACCCGCCGTTGGCACTCGGACACGGCGAGCCAACCGCCGTGCTGCTGGCCGGAGGGCTGGTGGCACCTGGGGCTGGCACTGCGGTGGCAGCCCCTCGGTGACACACCTGCCGCCGGTGCCCGAACCGCGGGGGTGGCACCTTGGTGGCGCCCCCTGGTGACACACCTGCCACCGGTGACAGCGCCTCGGGGGTGGCACCTTGGTGGCACCCCCTTGGTGACAAACCTGCAGCCATCCCCGGTGACAGCGCCTCGGGGGTGTCCCGTTGGTGGCACCCCCTGGTGACAGCTCTGTCCCCGGTGCCAGCGCTCCGTGGCCATGCTGCGGTGCCACGTGGTCGCCGTCCGCATTCCCGGGGCCACCGGCTTCGGTCCCGGTGTCCTGCTGTCCGTCTGCTTCCGAGGTACGGCGGGGTTGGGGACACCGCGGGCGTGGGACCCGCCATGGCACCGCTGGCACCGGCCGTGTGGCAATGGCCACGCTCGCTGCCCGTGCATGTGGCCGGTGCCCCGTGTCCCCATCCTGAGGTGCCACCACCCCTCCTGTCCCACCCAGGTGTCCCCAGGAGAACCCAGGTGGTGCCCGAGGAGCGCAGCCTCACCTGGAATGAGGTGAGGTGGCCCCGGCGCGGCCCGTGGTGGCACAGGGCCATGGGGTCACCCCCTGAGCCGTGTCACCCCCTCAGGAGCTGGTGTGGCCGCTGCACACGCGTCCCCTGAGCGCCACGGACACGCTGGGCCTGCGCCTGCGGCGTGGGGACTGCCTGCTGCCCCAGGGGTGAGCGCCAGCCTGGGGGGACACCCTGCGGCCACCCCCTCACCAGGGCCACCCTCACCGTGTCCCCCTCCCGCAGGGACCTGGGTGCCACCACGGTGTCCTTGGGCGAGCTGGTGGCCAACCCCAGCCTGCCGATGGCCGTCAGGGACATCCCGCTGCTGGACCACCGGGACCGGCCCACGGGGGTGAGCCCAGCCCCGCAGTGCCCCGCAGCACCCCGGGCTGCCACTGTCCCCGTGTCACTGTCCCTTCGCAGTGCACCGTCACCCTCCGCTGCTACCACGACCCGCACGGCGCGGCCGGGGACGTCCCTGTCACCACCGAGCGCGGCCAGGTGGCCCTGGAGCCGCCGGGGGTGGCACCCGAGGAGAGCAAAGAGGATTTCCAGGTATGGCACCCACGGGCACGGTGGCAGCCGGGCGGTGACATCCCCTGGCGGCCACCACGTCAGTGCCACCACGTCAGTGCCACCCCGCAGGTGCGGGTGAGGGTCATCAAGGGCCGCCAGCTGCGGGGCAATGCCATCAAACCCGTGGTGAGGGTGCACATCGGGAAGCAGAACTTCCGCAGCCGCAGCCAGAGCGGGAACAACCCCTACTTCAACGAGGTGACACCGCCGAGGGGACACGGGCACGGCCACTGTCCCTCGGCCCGCCTCACTGTCCCTTCTCCGGGCTTTAGGTGTTTTGCCAGGATTTCCACATGACGCCGGAGCAGCTGGTGGCGCTGCCCATCCAGATCCAGGTGGGACGGAGAGGTGGCACCGGGGGGACAGGAGCAGGGACAGGGACAAGGACAGGGGCAGGGACACGGGAACACAAGGGCACGGGGACAGCCATGTCCCCTGCCCTGTCCCAGGTGCTGCGTTCACCAAACATCTGCACCAAGCCCGTCATCGGCGTCTTCGAGGTGAGGAGGGGGGGACCGGGAATGGGATTGAGGTTTGGGATTGGGAATGGGGTTTGGGGATGGGGGATTGGGATTGGGGGTTTGGGAATGGGGGTTTGGGATTGGGGGTTTGGGGGATTGGGATTGGGGTTTGGGATTGGGGGTTTGGGATTGGGGGTTCGGGATTGGGGTTTGGGGATTGGGAATGGGGTTTGGGGATGGGGGATTGGGATTGGGGGATTGGGTTTGGGGGATTGGGTTTGGGGTTTGGGGATGGGGGATTGGGAATGGGGTTTGGGATTGGGGGTTTGGGAATGGGGGATTGGGATTGGGGGATTGGGATTGGGGTTTGGGATTGGGGGTTTGGGATTGGGGGTTCGGGATTGGGGTTTGGGTATTGGGAATGGGGTTTGGGGATGGGGGATTGGGATTGGGGGATTGGGTTTGGGGTTTGGGGATGGGGGATTGGGAATGGGGTTTGGGATTGGGGTTTGGGGGATTGGGAATGGGGTTTGGGGATGGGGGATTGGGATTGGGGTTTGGGGATGGGGGATTGGGAATGGGGTTTGGGATTGGGGGTTTGGGGGATTGGGGGATTGGGGCACTGGGGGTTTGGGAATGGGGGTTTGGGATTGGGGGTTTGGGGGATTGGGGGATTGGGGCACTGGGGGATTGGGAATGGGGTTTGGGATTGGGGGTTTGGGGATGGGGGATTGGGATTGGGGGTTTGGGAGTTTGGAATTGGGATTGGGGCATTGGGATTGGGGGTTTGGGAATGGGTGGTCTGGAAAGGGGGATTGGGAATGGGGATTGGAATTGGGGTTTGGCCATTGGGGATTAGGGTTTGGGAATGGAGTTTGGAATTGGGGATTTGGGAATGGGGCACTGGGAATGGGGATTTGGGAATGGGGCACTGGGAATGGGGCACTGGGAATGGGGCACTGAGAATGGGGCACTGGGAATGGGGATTTGGGAATGGGGCACTGGGAATGGGGCACTGGGAATGGGGCACTGGGAATGGGGATTTGGGAATGGGGCACTGGGAATGGGGCACTGGGAATGGGCTGCCAGAGCACTCTCACCCCCTTTGCCGTTCCCACAGCTCGATGTCGGCACCATCTACTCTGCCCCAGGTAACGACAGGGCTGGGGTGGCTGTAGGTGACGCATTTTGGGGTGACGCATTTTGGGGTGACACATTTTGGGGTGACACATTTTGGGGTGACGCATTTTGGGGTGACGCATTTTGGGAGGCGTTTCTGGCAGGCCCCGGCCAGGGCTGAAGCCTCATTTTGGGGGAGCACCGTGCGAAGTTTCGGGGAGGTTTCAGGCGGTGAGGAGGTGACCGCGGTGTCCCCGTGTCCCCCGCGGGGCAGGGCGCAGCCTGAGCGGGAAGTGGCTGAGCCTGCAGCACCCGCGGCACCGCGACGGCCGCTCGCAGGGCTTCCTGCAGGTCAGCCTGGTGGTGCGCCGCGCCGGAGAGCGCGCCCAGGTGAGCGCCCCGCCCTCCCCCGCGCCCCCAAATCCCTCCTGCGGGGTCCCCAGGCTGTCACCTCCCCCCTCCCCACCCCCAGGAGCAGGAGGTGCCGGCGGGGGACGAGGATGTGGAGGCCAACCTGCTGCGGCCACCGCCCTGCGCCACCACGCTGCAGATCCGCGTGTTCCGCGGCGAGGACCTGCCGCGGGGTGGGGACAGCGGGGCGTGGGGTGGGGACACCGGGAATTGGGGTGGGGACACCGGGAATTGGGGTGGGGACATCGGGATGTGGGGTGGGGACATCGGGGTGTGGCACGGGGACACCGGGAATGGGGTGGGGACATCGGGGATTGGGGTGGGGACATCGGGAATTGGGGTGGAGACATCGGGGTGTGGCACGGGGACACCGGGAATTGGGGTGGGGACACCCACACCACACCACACCAGCTCCTGAGGGGTGTGGGGTGGGGACATCGGGAATTGGAATGGGGACACCGGGAATTGGGGTGGGGACACCGGGAATTGGGGTGGGGACACCGGGATTTGGGGTGGGGACACCGGGATTTGGGGTGGGGACAGCGGGGCGTGGGGTGGGGACATTGGGAATTGGGGTGGGGACCATGGGAATTGGGGTGGGGACATCAGGAATTGGGATGGGGACACCGGGAATTGGAATGGGGACACCGGGATTGGGGTGGGGACATTGGGGTTTGTGGGGACACGGGGAATTGGCGTGGAGACACGCAGGTTTGGGGGTGGAGACCCTGGGAATTGGAATGGAGGCAGATTTGGGGATCCCCCTGCTCACCACAGGGTGAGGACACCGGGGATTTGGGGTAAAGAGTGGATTTGGGGACCCTCTGCTTGCCACAAGGTGGGGACACCGGGAATTTGGGGTGGGCGTGGGTTTGGGGACCCTCCTTCTGATCACAAAGTGGGCATGGGGGAATTTGGGGCGAAGGGTGGATTTAGGGACCCCCCTGCTCCACACTGAGTGGGAACACGGGGAATTTGGGGCGAAGGGTGCATTTAGGGACCCCTGCTTGCCGCAGGGTGGGAACCGGGTGGGGATTTGGGGTGGGGATGGATTTGGGGACCCCCCAAAATCTCGCCGCTCGCCATCCCCTTGCGCTAGAGCCGGCGCGGCCGTGCCTGGGCGGCGCCGCGGGCTCGCTGAAGGTGTCGGTGCGGGTCGGCTTTGCGGGCAGGACGGTGAGCGCCGGCCGGGAATTTGGGGTGCCCGGGGACCCTGGGGGTGCCCTGGGGGTGCCCTGGGGGTGCCCGATCCTTTCGGGGGCTCACTGCTGTCCCCGCCGCAGCTCTGCACCCGCGGCGTGCCCGCCGATGCCAGCCCCGAGTGGAACGAGGTTTTGTTCTTCCCCCTGCGGGTGAGGAGCGCCCCCGGCCCCAAACCAGGGGTACCCCAAAAAGGGGGACGCCCCCATTTCCACAGCCACACCCGGCGCTGTTCTGTCCCCGCAGCTGCCGCCCATCTGTGACGAGATCCTGCTGGAAATCCTGCGGGGGTGAGAGGGGGACACCCCGAGGGTTTGGGGGACGTCCCGAGGGTCTGGGGGACACCCCGTGGGTTTGGGGGACATCCCCGGGATTAGGGGACATTCCTCGGGTTTGGGGGACACCCCGTGGGTTTGGGGGACGTCCCGAGGGTTTGGGGGACACCCTGCGGGTCTGGGGGGATACACCTGGGATTAAGGGGACACTCCTCGGCTCTGGGGGACATCTCCAGGATTAGGGGTCATTCCTCGGGTTTGGGGACCCCCCCGCGTTCGGGGGACCCCTGACTGTGCCCCCCCAGGTCGTGCCGGAGCAAAGCCGTGGGCAGGGCCACCCTGAGGCTGTCGCAGATCTCCCGGGACCCCGACGAGCTCGAGGGTGAGCGGGGCCGTCCCTTTTTGGGGTCCCCATTAGCCAGAGCCCACCCTGAGCCCCCTCCCCACCCTGAACCCCCTTTTCTCTGCCCCCAGAGGGGACCCCCGGGTTCTACCCCTCCTTCGGGCCCAGCTTCCTGCCCTTCTACGGCCCCCGGCCGAACGCTGCCAGGGTACGGAGCAGGATTTGGGGGAAATGGGGTTTTGGGGGGACAATGGGGCATCTGGGGGGAAAATCAGGAGTTATCGGGGCAAAGGAAGGGGTTTTGAGAGCCGTGGGATGTTCGGGGTGGGAATGGGGCAATGCAGGAGGAAACAGGGGGGTCGGAGGGGGAATGGGGTTGTGGGGCTTGTCAGTGAGGGTTTGGGGAGGGGGAAAGGGAATTTGGGATGTTTTCAAGGCCAGTGGGACTTTTGGGGTGGAATGGGATGGGGGAAATGGAGAATGGGGGGTAAATGGGATGGGGGTACCAGAGAATGGGGCATTTGAGGGAAAGCAGGAATTGCTGGGGCAGGACTTTAGGGGACAACGGGACATTTGGGGTGAAAATGGGATGGGGGTAACAGAGAATGGGATGAAAAATGGGATGGGGAAAGCAGAGAATGGGGTGAAAACGGGATGGGGAAACGGAGAATGGGATGAAAATGGGATGGGGGTAACAGAGAATGGGATGAAAATGGGGTGGGGGAAACGGAGAATGGGGCATTTGATGGAAAACAGGAATTGCTGGGGCAGGACTTTAGGGGACAATGGAACATTTGGGATGAAAATGGGGTGGGGGAAATGGAGAATGGGGTGAAAATGGGATGGGGGTACCAGAGAATGGGGCATTTGATTGAAAACAGGAATTGCTGGGCCGGGACTTTAGGGCACAGTGGGACATTTGGGGTGGCCGTGGGACACCCCACAAGCCCGGGCTCGTTCCGCAGGACTCGGGGCCGGTTTACCGGGGCCGGCTGCTGCTGGAGCTCCGCACCCACACGGGGACCCCGCCCGGGCGCCAGCGCGACGCCGTCGCCCCCGTGGACGCCGAGCGGGCGCAGGTGGGGACACGGTGGGGACACGGTGGGGACACGGGGACACCTCGGGCCGGTGCCACCCGCGCCCCGCGGGGCCGGCTGAGCGCTTTCGGGGTCTCTCCTCGCCGCAGAGCCGCCTGCCCCGCTGCCAGCTGGGGCTCTGCGGGCTTTTCCACTCGGCCACGGCGGTGCCAGGCGGGCCCGAGGCGCTGAGCCTGGAGCTGGGCATGGGCAGCGCCGCGGCCGCCACCGCGCCCGCCCTGCCCGCGTCCCACGGTGAGCGGGGACAGCCCCGGGTGGCACCGGGGCCGTTGTCACCTCCCCGCGGGCGGCGGGACTTGGGGAGGGAAGCGGGGAGACAGCGGGCGAGCGATGAATTGCTGGGATTGGTTAATTAGTGTAATTGTGGGAGGGTTTGATCCGCGTGTGTGGGAGGGACTGGGTGGTTTGGGGGATTTTGGGGTGTTTGGGGGTGTTTTGGGGGTGTTTTTGGGGTGATTCTCTGTTACTTTGGGGTGTTCTGGGGCACTGCCAGGATGCCCCGGGCTGAGGCGATTTTGGGGTGGTTTGGGATTTTTGGGTGATTTTGGGGGATTTTGGGGTGCTGCAAGGACGCCCTGGACTGAGGTGGTTTTGGGGTGCTTTGGGATTTTTTTGGGTGATTTTGGGGGGATTTTGGGGTGCTGCAAGGACGCCCTGGGCTGAGGTGGTTTTGGGGTGCTTTTGGGGTGTTGGGGACATGGATTGGGTGTCACTGGGAGATGTCACCTGTGGATCAGGGGACACCTTGGGAATCTCTGATGATCCCGTGACACCTCCCAGGAAGCCCCAGCCACCCCTCAGCAGCGGGGCTGGGTCCGTCCTGATCCCGAATTTCCTAATATTCCCAATTTTGCCGGATTTAGGGAACCTCTACCACTACCTGCCGTGGTTTGGGGACAAACCGGTGGCCGCTGTCACCTCGCAGTGGGAGGACGCCGGGCACCGCTGGGACAGCCTGAACCTCCTGCGAGCGCTGTGCCAGCACCTGGTGAGACCCCAAATCAGGGCAGGACTGACCCCAAATCCGGGTGGGGATGATCCCAAATTCTGGTGGGACTGATCCCAAATCCGGCTGGGACTGATCTCAAATCAGGGTGGGAATGATCCCAAATCCAGCTGGGAATGACCCCAAATCTGGGTGGGATCGATCCCAAACCCATGTGGGAATGGTTTGGGGTGGGATTGACCCCAAACTCAGGTGGGAATGGTCCCAAATCCGGGCAGGACTGACCCCAAATCTGGGTGGGACTGATCCCAAATCTGGCTGGGACTGATCCCAAATCAGAGTGGGAATGATCCCAAATCTGGGTGGGATCGATCCCAAACCCATGTGGGAATGGTTTGGGGTGGGATTGACCCCAAACCAGCTGGGGAATGGTTTGGGGTGGGATTGACCCCAAATCCCTTTGGGGACAGTTTGGACTGTGTCTGATTCCAAATCCATATGGGAGCAGTTTGGGGTGGAAACGACCTCAAATCCATTTGGGAGCAGTTTGGGGTGGGATCGATCCCAAACCCGTGTGGGAATGGTTTGGGGTGAGATTGACCCCAAATCCAGCTGGGGAATGGTCCCAAATCCGGGCAGGACTGACCCCAAATCTGGGTGGGACTGATCTCAAATCAGAGTGGGAATGATCCCAAATCAGAGTGGGAATGATCCCAAATCTGGGTGGGATCAATCCCAAACCCGTGTGGGAATGGTTTGGGGTGGGATTGACCCCAAATCCCTTTGGGGACATTGTGGGGCCGTTCCCAGGAGAAGAACCTGGCCAAGCTGCAGGGACACCGCGGGGACACGGCCGGGGCCATCAGGACGAAGCTGCTGCGGGAGCTGGAACGGGACTGCGAGTGAGAGATCCCAAATCCCAACCTCGGGGTTTGGGGCCGGGGGATCCCGAATCTGGGGGGGAAACGGGGCTGGCAGTGCGGGTTTGGGGGATTTGGGACACTTTGGGACACTTTGGGGGGCAGTGGGACATTCCGGAGGGCATGGAAATGGGATGAGGAGGATCTAGGGATTTTGGGGTGGAAATGGGGTTTTTGGTGGGAGGATGGAGCGTTTGGGGGAAAAAAACCCGAGGAATTCTTGGGGCAAATAATTTTAGGGGTGAAACTGGGGATTTTGGGGTGATCCTGTAGGTTTTGGGGTGTTTTGGGGTCATTTTGGGCTGGTTTGGGTGCTGCAGGGCCGCCCTGGACTGGGATGGTTCTGGGTTGATTCTGGGATGTTTTGGGGTATTTCTGGGGTGATTTTGGGCTGTTCTGGTCCCTGCAGGGCTGCCCTGGACTGGGATGGTTTTGGGGTCGATTTTGGGCTGTTTTGTGGTGATTTTGGGGTAATTTTGGGCTGGTTTGGGTGCTGCAGGGCTGCCCTGGGCTGGGATGGTTTTGGGGTGATTTTGGGATGTTTTGGGGGTGATTTTGGGTTGATTCTGGGATGTTTTTGTGGTGATTTTGGGATGTTTTTGTGTTGATTCTGGGATGGTTTTGGGGTGACTTTGGGATGTTTTTGTGGTGATTTTGGGATGTTTTTGAGATGTTTTTGTGGTGATTTTGAGATGTTCTTGTGGTGATTTTGAGATGTTTTGTGGTGATTTTGGGATGTTCTTGTGGTGATTTTGAGATGTTCTTGTGGTGATTTTGGGATGTTTTGGGGTGATTTTGGGCTGATTTTGGGCTGTTTGGGCCCCGCAGGGCCGCCCTGCAGTACCTGGAGGCACAGCCCGCTCTCACTGCCCTGGACCAGCAGCTCCGGAGCTGCCGGCGCCGCCTCCTGCAGCGGCTGCTGCGCGAGGCCAGGGCCGACGGCCGGCACGGGGACACCGTGGGGACAGCGGCCCGGGGGTGGCTGCGGCGCGCGGCCGCGCTGGCCGTGGAGGTGACACCAAAAACCCCAAAGCGCGACAAACGCCAAGCCCGCCACGCTGAGGCTGGGTGCGCCCAGGCTCCCTCTGGGGCTGTTCCCGTCCCCGTGGCGGTGCCGCTCTCACCCCTGTCCCCGTTGTCCCCACAGCCCCAGGCCGGTGTCCCCGATGTGCAGCTGTGGCTGCTGCGGGGACAGCTCCGGGTGGCCTCGGCCCGTGTCCCCGCCACCGATGTCCTGCACTCCCCGCACGGCCCCGGCGCCTGCGGCCGCCTCTGCGGGAGGATCCTCACCCTGTTCCTGGTGGGAGCTGCCGCTGTCCCCTTGGTGTCCCTCCGTGTCCCCTTGGTGTCCCTCCGTGTCCCCTCCATGTCCCCTCTGTGCCTGCTCCATGTCCCCTCTCTATTCCCACCTCATCTCCCCCATGTCCCTGCTCTGTGTCCCCCACATCCCTGCTCTGTGTCCCCCCACGTCCCTGCTCTGTGTCCCCCCGATGTCCCTGCTCTGTGTCCCCAAGTCCCTGCTCTGTGTCCCCCCACGTCCCTGCTATTTGTCCCCCATGTCCCTGCTCTGTGTCCCCCACGTCCCTGCTCTGTGTCCCCCCAAGTCCCTGCTCTGTGTCCCCCCACATCCCTGCTCTGTGTCCCCCCAACATCCCTGCTCTGTGTCCCCCCCTGTCCCCCTGTCCCTGTCCCCATCCTCTCTTCATCCCTTCCGCCCTGCTGTCCACTGCCATTTGCCCACCCCGGGTGACACTCTGTGCCCTCGGTGTCCAGCTGCGGGGACAGCGCCAGGTGGGGTGTCTGTGCTGCGAGTGCGAGAGCTGCTCGGCCTGGTGGTGGGCCTGGGGGTGCACGCAGCGGAGATGGTGGGGACAGCATGGGGACAGCGGGGACAGCATGGGGACAGGGGAGGGGACAGCATGGGGAGAGTACAGGGGACAGCATGGGGACAGGGGAAGCGGGGACAGCATGGGGACAGTACAGGGGACAGCATGGGGACAGCACGGGGACAGGGGAGGGGACAGCATGGGGAGAGTACAGGGGACGGCATGGGGGACAGCAGGAACAGGGGAGGGGACAGTGGCGACAGGGGTGGGGACAGTATGGGGGACAGCACAGGGAGAGTACAGGGGACAGCATGGGGACAGGAGTGGGGACAGCATGGGGATAGTGTGGGGACAGTGGGGACAGGGGTGGGGACAGCACGGGGACAGCATGGGGGGAGTACAGGGGACAGCATGGGGACAGTGAGGACAGTATGGGGACAGTGTGGGGACAGTGGAGACAGCACGGGAGGGGACAGTAGGGAGGGGACACCTGGGAGGGGACAGCGCCCCACAGTGTCCCTAAGGGCAGCCGCCGTGTCCCCGCAGTACGAGAACCAGACGCGGCTCTTGGGGAAATGGGGGCCCCGGCGGCTCTTGGGGCGCCCGGAGTTCTGCGACAGCTCCGGCCGGGCCCTGCCCCCCCCGCAGGAGCTGCGGCCCCCCAGGGGATGGAGCTGGGCCGGGCCCTGGAGCGTGGAGCGGCCACAGCGGCGGTGAGCACAGGGGACAGCCACCCCTGTTCCTGCGGGAGCGCGGTGACACCAGCCGTGTCCCCCGGTGTCCCCAGGGAGCACGGTGACACAGCCGTGTCCCCTGCTGTCCCCAGGGTGGTGGCACAGGCAGAGGGCACAGGGACCGTGGTGCTGGAGGAGCTCTACGAGAACCAGAGCCGAGACCCCAGCGGGGACTGGGCCAGCACGGCCAGCACGGACGCCGTGAGTGGGGGACAGCGTGGGGACAGCGTGGGTGACACCAGAGTGTCACTGCTCAGTGCCCGCCTGGTTTTACAGAAGGGAGTGGCAGTGCCACCAAAGGAGGAGGTGGCGTGTCCCCAAGGCTGGCACGTCACCAGTGACTGGCACGTGGACACGGAGGGGGCCGAGGATGAGGATGGTGAGTGGGGGCGGTCCTGGGTGGGCACAGCAGGGTGGGGGTGACAGGATGGAGGTGACAAGATGGGGACAGGGACAGGGTGACGGGGATGGGGTGGCAGGGACAGGGTGGCAGGGAAGGAGCTGAGCCCTGTGTGCAGGTTGGCAGTACGGGGTGGGCACGGAGGACGGCAGCCCCCCGGCAGCGTGGCACAGCCAGGGACAGCAGTGCCACACCCTGCGGCGCCGGCGCTGGGTCCGGCTCCGCCACAGGGACAGCGACAGCGGGACACAGGAGCGGGACACGGACACCTGCGGCAGCCTGGTGACACACACAGGGACAGGGACGGGGCGGTGGCAGGGGTGGGGTGGCAGGATGGGGGTGATGGGGATGGAGGTGATGGAAACAGAGGTGACAAGGATGGGGTGGCAGGATGGGGGTGACAGAAACAGAGGTGACAAGGATGGGGTGGCAGGATGGGGGTGGCAGGATGGGGGTGACAGAAACAGAGGTGACAAGGATGGGGTGGCAGGATGGGGGTGATGGGGATGAGCGCGGTGGGTTGGGGAGATGGGACGACGATGACCGGGAAGGGGGTGATGGGGATGAAGGTGACAGGCCCGGGGGGTGACAGGACTGCTGTCCCCGTGTCACTCTGTCCCCTCCAGGACCCCGAGGAGCTGTGGGAGGACGAGGCCTGGCAGCCCGAGTGCTTCTGGGGCTGCACCTTCCAGCCCAAGGTCCCGGCCGGTCCGCGGTGCCGCCGGCGGCGCTGGCAGCGCTGCCTGGTGCCCGCCGAGCCCGGGGCGGCCGTGGCACCGCTGTTCCTGCTCCAGGGAGCCCCGGTAGGAACGGGAGGGACCCGGGGAACGGGAGGGACCGGGGAGGGAACGGGAGGCGTGGAGAGGGAGGGGAGATGGAAGGGAGGGAGGGGAGGAGGGAGGGATGGAGCCCTGTGGAGCGAGGCCATGGTGGGACAGTCGCACACGGGACAGAGGGACAGGGGGACACCAGGGTCCCCCCAGCCCAGCCCTGTCCCCTCTCAGGACACCGAGGAGCCGGCCCAGGACAGTCCAGAGGTGGCCCTGCCGCAGCTGCCACCTCCCTTCATCCTCTGCAGCTTCCAGCGTGAGCCCAGCGGCCGGCAGGGACCGGGAGTGACCGGGGAGGGACCGGGAGTGGCCGGCAGGGACCGGGAGTGACCGGGAGTGATCGGGAGGGGTCGGGAGTGACCGGGAGGGACCGGGAGGGACCGGGAGTGACCGGGGAGTGACCGGGAGTGACCGGGGAGGGGTCGGGAGTGGCCGGGGGCTCGCAGCCCCCCTGACCCCCGGCTGTCCCCAGGCCCCGGCCGGTTCCAGCTCCGCTGTTACATCTTCCAGGCGCTGGATCTGGCGCCAGGCAGCGCCAGGACATCCATAGGTGCGACCCCCCCGCCCCCGGAGGCCGCCCCGCCGGCAGCCCGGGGCGCTGACGGTGTCGCTGTCCCCAGATGCCACCGCGCACGTGTCGTTCGTGACCCTGAGCCAGCGCACGGGCGCGGTGCGCGGGGCGCTGGACCCGCAGTGGGAGCAGACGCTGCTGTTCCCCCGGGTGCCGCTGTTCGGGGACCCCCGGGGCGTCTGGAGGGACCCCCCGGCCGTGGTGGTGGAGGTGTGCGACCAGCGGGGACAGGTACAGGACACAGCGGGCACGGGGGAGGGATGGGGGCAAAGAGGGGATGAGGAATGGGGGATCAGGGATGGAGGGATGTGGAGAGAGGGAGGAAGGAGAGAGGGAAGGGTGGGAGCAGGGGGATGGATGGATGGATGGATGGATGATGGATGGATGGATGATGGATGGATGGATGGATGGATGGATGGATGGATGGATGGATGGATGGATGGATGGATGATGGATGGATGGACAGGGGCTCAGGGATGGAAGAAGGACAGGGTTAAAGAATGGAAGGATGGGGTTATCAGGGATGGAGGGACAGAGAAATCAGGGATGGAGGGATAGAAGGTCAGAAATCAAGAGTCAAGGGGATCGGAGATGGAAGGATGGCGGTGTGAGGGACGGAAGGACAAGGATCAGGGATGGAAGGACAAGGATCAGGGATGGAGGGGCGGGGATCAGGGATGGAAGGACAGGGATCAGGGGTGGAAGGACAGAGAAGTCAGGGATGGAAGGACAGGGATCGGGGTGGAAGGATGGGGCTGTCCGGGATGGAGGGGCCGGGACACCCCCGGCTGGGCCCGCCCCGTGCTCAGGCTCTCCCCGCAGGGCCCCGCGGTGCTCCTGGGCCGCTGCGTGTGCTCCCCGCGGGTCTGGCTGGACGCGGCGCTCCGGGAGCCGCCCCGGCTGCAGCCGCACCCGCTGCGGGGCCCGCGGGGCCCGGCCGGGGAGCTGCTGGCGGCCTTCGAGCTCCTGCAGGAGCCCGAGGTGAGGCGGTGCCGCTGGGGTGACACAGGGGTGTCACAGAGGGCACCCAGGGTGGCATTGTCACTGTGTCCCCCCCACCACGGCAGGACGGGTCCCCGGCTCCGCTCAGCCCCCCGCCCCTGAGGAAGGACGGGTTCGGCTTCCCCCCGGAGCTGCGGCCGCGCCTGCACAGGGTGGCGCTGGAGGTGGGAGCCGCCTGCGGGGAGGGGACAGCGCGGGGACAGCGCGGGGACAAGGGGGGAGCGGGGAATGGGATGGGGACGCGTGGGGACAAGGGGGGAGCGGGGACAGGGATGGGGACAGGGATGGGGACAGGGATGGGGACAGGGATGGGACAGGGGTAAAGGTGGGATGGGGACAAGACTGGAGATGGACCCTGGGCGTGGCAGGGGCTGTGGGCAGAGCTGAAGTTCCTGGGGATGGGGACAGGGACAGGGGATGGGGACAGAACAGGGACACGAACAGGGGCAAAGATGAGCGCGGACACAGGGGGTGGAGGCAAGGCCAGCACAGAGATGGGGACAGGAGTGGGGACAGCGGTGCGGGCGGGGTGGGGACAGCGGCACGGGCGGGCACAGCACCTTGAGGCTGCCCCGAGGGGACCCCGCGGGTGACGGGGGCCGCGTGTCCCGCAGGTGCTGGCCTGGGGCTGCGGGGGCTGCGCGGGGCCGTGCGGGAGCCGCGGCTGGAGCTGCAGTGGGGGGAGCAGAGCCTGTGGACCCCCCCGATCCAGGACGTGGCCACCAACCCCAACTTCCCCAGCAACGCCTTCCTGCTCACCCTGGTGAGGGCGGGACGGGGGCGGGGCGGGAGCGGGAGCGGGCCCGGGGGTGGCCGCGGTGACCGGGCCGGGCTGTCCCCGGCTGTCCCGGTCGGTGACCGGGCTGTCCCCGAGCTGTCCCGGCTGTCCCGGGCTGTCCCCGGGCTGTCCCGAGCTGTCCCCGAGCTGTCCCCGGCTGTCCCCGAGCTGTCCCCGGGCTGTCCCCGAGCTGTCCCGGGCTGTCCCCGGCTGTCCCGCGCTGTCCCCGAGCTGTCCCCGAGCTGTCCCCGGCTGTCCCCGAGCTGTCCCCGGGCTGTCCCCGAGCTGTCCCGGGCTGTCCCCGGCTGTCCCGAGCTGTCCCCGAGCTGTCCCCGGCTGTCCCGGGCTGTCCCCGGGCTGTCCCGAGCTGTCCCCGAGCTGTCCCCGGGCTGTCCCGCGCTGTCCCCGAGCTGTCCCCGGACTGTCCCCGGGCTGTCCCGAGCTGTCCCCGGGCTGTCCCCGGCTGTCCCGGGCTGTCCTCGGCTGTCCCCGAGCTGTCCCCGAGCTGTCCCGAGCTGTCCCCGCAGGCGCTGCCCGAGGAGGAGCGGTTCGTGCCGCCCATCCGCCTGCGGCTCTGGCACCGCGCGGGCCCCGGGCGGCGGCTGCTGCTGGGCCAGGCCAGCGTCAGGGAGCTGGGCCGGTACCGCTGCCCCCCGCCCCGCCAGGAGCCCGGCAACGGCTCCGACACGGTTGTGTCAATGCCAGGTACTGCCCGTGCCATCCCTGCCCGTCCCTGGTGCCACCTGTCCCATCCCTGGTGCCACCTGTCCCATCCCTGCCCATGCCAGCTGTCCCCTGCCCTGTCCCCTGCCCTGTCCCCAGCCTGTCCCAGCTGTCCCCTGCCCTGTCCCCTGCCCTGTCCCCTGCCCTGTCCCAGCTGTCCCCTCCCTCATCCCCGCTGTCCCTGTGTCCCTCAGACGAGCTCCTTTCCGTGCCCGCCTCCTCCAGCCCCTGCAGACGTTGGTGTTCCCTGTTCCTGGCCACAGCCCGGGCCAGGATGGCTCAGGTGAGTCGCCCTGCTCACCTGGCACCAGCCCTGGCACTGCTGGGCGCTGGCACCGCCCGGCCCTGTGCCTCGGTTTCCCCAAGAGCCCTTTGCTCCCTGCAGGACCTGCTGGGCTACCTCAGGAACAGGCGGGCTGAGGACCAGGTGGGCACAGGAACGGGGCCAGGTGGCACAGGGGCTGCCAGCAGGGCCACCTGTGCCCACCTGTGCCCACCTGCTCCTGCTCCCCGCCAGGATGAGGAAGATGAAGACGAGGAGGATGAGGACGATGAGGGAGGAGGAGGAGGAGGAGGAGGAGAGGGACTGGTGGAGCAAATTCTACGCGTCCATGGAGGACAAGGACCCCAAATCCCCGTGGGGAACCAACGGGGACAGACTGAAGGTGAGCCAGAGCCTGGGACGGGACAGGGACAGGGTGGGGACATGGACAGGATGGGGACAGGGACAGGGACAGGGTGGGGACAGGGACAGGGAGGATGAGGGAGTGGGTGAGGACAGGGACGGGGATGAAGCTGAGGGGGACAGGGATGATGAAGCTGGGGAGGGGACAGGGATGAGGATGAGGAGGGGATGGGGACAAGGATGAGGATGAGGAGGGGATGGGGACAAGGATGAAGAAGGGGCCGGGGCTGCCGTGGGGAGCAGCCCCAGGCGGGGCCCGGGGCTGACCCGAGGCCGGCCCTGCCCCGCAGATCTACGGCTGCGAGCTGGAGGCGGTGCCCGAGTTCCAGGGCCTGCAGGATTTCTGCCAGACCTTCCCGCTGTCCAAACCCGGCCGTGCCCCCGAACCCGTGGGCAGCTTCAAGGTGGGTGAACCCCCCCCCCCCACTCCGTGGGACCCCGTGGCTGCGGGGCGGGACCCCCGGGGGCACCGCGGGGTCTCTCAGGGGCTGTTCCGCATCTACCCCGTGCCCGAGGGCGCCGCAGCCGCCCCCGGCCCGCGCTGCTTCCAGCGGCTGCCGCCCGCCCAGCCGCAGCCGTGCCTGGTGCGCGTCTACGTCGTGCGAGCCTTCGACCTGTCCCCCCGCGATGTCACCGGGCTGGTAAGGGCGGCGGGGACCCCCCGGGGCCGGCGGGGCGTGCCCGGTGTCACCGCGCCGTCCCCTCCGTGCCGCAGAGCGATCCCTACGTGCGCGTGGCGCTGGGCAAGAGGACGCTGGGGCAGCGGGACCAGTACGTGCCCAACACCCTGGAGCCCATCTTTGGCAGGTGCGCCCGGGTGGCCCTGGTGGCACTGTCACCCCCGGGGCGGGTGGCCCTGGTGGCACTGTCACCCCCAGGGGGCACTGGGGGCGCTCATCAGGTCACCATTCCCGGTGCTGTTGTGCCACCAGATCCCTGTGACATTCCCTGTGTCACCACCTGTGCCATTCCCCAGGATGGCATGTCCCTGTGCCACCACCTGTCCCACTCCCTGTGTCCCCTCCTGTCCCCCTCCCTGCCCTGCCATGTCCCCGTGTCCCCATCTCCGCTGTCCCCGCGGGTCCCTGTCCCCGTGCCACCCCCGGGCTGACGCCGCCGCTGCCACCAGGATGTTCGAGCTGACGGCCACCATCCCCCTGGAGAAGGACCTGCGGGTGACAATCATGGACCACGACAAGGTGCCACCGGACCAGGAGATCGGCAGCACCACCATCGACCTGGAGGACCGGCTGCTGTCCCAGCACCGAGCCCACTGCGGGCTGCCCACCCTGTACCACACGTGAGGAGGGGACAGGGGAGGGGACACGGGGCGCTGGGAGGGCACAAGGAGGGGACACAGGGGGCGGGACAGGAGGGGACACAGAGGACACAGGAGGGGACACAGGGGAAGAGGGCACAGGAGGGACAGGGAGGGGACACAAAAGGGGAGGGGGCACAAGAGGGACAAGGAGGGACACGGGGGGCTGGGAGGGGGGACAGGAGGGGACATGGTGGGCACACGGGGGCACAGGAGGATGGCACGGAGCGGGCACAGAGGGATTTGGGACACAAGGAGGGTCGAGGGGCACAGGAGGATTTGGGGGGCACAGGAGGATTTGGGGGACACAGGAGGATTTGGGGGACACAGGAGGGTCGGCGGGCACAGGAGGATGGCACAGAGCGGGCACAGAGGGATTTGGGACACAAGGAGGGTCGAGGGGCACAGGAGGATTTGGGGGGCACAGGAGGATTTGGGGGGACACAGGAGGGTTTGGGGGACACAGGAGGGTCGGCGGGCACAGGAGGATGGCATGGAGCTGGCACAGAGGGATTTGGGACACGAGGAGGGGCAGGATTGGGGGCACAGGGGGTCGGCGGGGACAGGAGGATGGCACGGAGCGGGCACAGGGGGGTCGGCAGGCACAGGGGTGACTCCCAGCGGAGCAGAGGTGCCACTGCCCTGTCCCCAGCGCGGGCCCCGCGTGCTGGCGGGACCAGCTGTGCCCCAGCCGGGCCCTGGAGCTGCTGGCGGCCGCCCGGGGGCTGCGCGGGCCCCGCTTCAGCCGCGGGGGCAGCGCCCTGAGCCTGGGCGGGCAGCGCTTCCAGCTGAGCCACTTCGGTGAGGGCAGGGCTGGGGGGTGTGAGGGGCTTTGGGGGGGTCTGGGGGGGTTTGAGGTGGATCTGTTGGGGGTTTGAAGGGGTCTGGGGGCGGTTTCCGGGGTCGAGGGGGGTTTGGGGGGGCTGGGGAGGGGCTGGGGGTGTTTTGGGGGGTCTGGGGGGGTTTGGGAGGTTCTGGGGAGGGTCTGGGGTGGTTTGCAGGGATCTGGGGGGTTTGGGGGATCTGAGTGGGTCTGGGGTGTCTGGGGTAATTTGGAGGTGTTGGGGGGATCTGGGTGGGTCTGGGGAGGATTTGGGGGGTCTGGGTGTGTCTGGGGTAATTCGGGGGGGTCTGTGGGGTGGCTGTGGGGCGGGTGACAGCGGCTCGGTGGCACAGAGCGGGGCCACCCCCCGCCCCGACACGCCGGGGCCCCCCGGGAGCGCCTGGCCCTGCACGTGCTGAACCTGTGCGAGCTCGTCCCGGAGCACCTGGAGACCCGCGGGCTGCAGAGCCGCGCCCGGCCCGGCCTGGAGCAGGTGACAGCGACACCGGGGGGGACAGCGGGGACAGCGACACCTGGCGGGGAGCGGTGATGGTGACATCGAGGGGACAGAGAACGTGGGGATGGGGACACGGCGGGGACAGGGACACTGGGGATGGGTGATGGGGCACTGGGGTGGCAGGGACACTGGGGATGGGACATTGCGGTGACAGGGACACCTGTGTGGGTGCCAGGGACCCCAGGAGTGGGTGATGGGGCAAGGGGATGACAAGGCTGAGGGGACGTGGGAACAGAGAGGGGACACTGGGGTCACTCGGGGACACTTGGGGACACTCGGGCCGGTGCCAGCCCGTCCCGGTGTCCCCAGGGCAAGGTGCAGATGTGGGTGGACATTTTCCCCACCAGCCTCGGCCCCCCCGGGCCCCCCGTGAACATCGACCCCCGCAAGGCCGAGGGGTGAGTGAGGGACAGGCCACCCCCGTGGGGACAGGGCCACGCCGGGTGGAAGGTGACAGACCCGTCCCTGTCCCCTCCCGAGGTACGAGCTGCGCTGCGTGGTGTGGAACGTGCGCGACACGGAGCCTGGGGACATCAACCTGCTGGGCCAGCGCATGAGTGACATCTACGTGTCTGGGTGTGTCCCCATCGTGTCCCCTGCCACCCCCCAGCGCCCCTGGCAGGTCCTTTGTCACCGCAGGGTCCCCATCAGCCATCCCCAGGGTCCCTGTCACCTCAGGGTGTCCCCATCCGTGTGGGCACAGTGGTGACAGCAGTGTCCCCTCTGGGGTGGCACAAGTGGCTGGGGTGGCACAGAGGTGACAGCGCTGTCCCTGCAGGTGGCTGGACAGGCTGGGATGGGTGCAGTGTCCCCTGGGCAGTGACACACGGGTGACAGCGCTGTCCCCTGCTAGGTGGCACAAGTGGCTGGGATGGGTACAGAGATGACAGCGCTGTCCCCTGGGCGGTGGCACACGGGTCGGGTGACAGCGCTGTCCCCGCAGGTGGCTGGACGGGCTCCCTGAGCAGCGGCAGCACACCGACATCCACTATCGCTCCCTGGACGGCCGTGGCGCCTTCAACTGGCGCTTCGTGTTCCCCTTCGAGTTCCTGGCGGCTGAGAAGCTCTGCGCCATCCGCCGCAAGGTCAGACACAGCCGGGGGGACACAGAGGGGACAGAGAGGGGACACAGCCCAGGGACACAGCCCAGGGACACAGCCCAGGGACACCCGTGACCTTGCCGTGCCCCCGGGCAGGAGCACGTGTGGAGCTTGGACGAGACCCTGCTGAAGGTGCCACCCAAGCTCATCCTGCAGGTGTGGGACAATGACAAGTTCAAGGCGGACGATCTGCTGGGTGAGAGCCCGTGTCACCACCGGGGGGACATCGCAGGGGACAGGGGACAGAGAATGGCCACAGGGGACAGGGAGTGCCCATTGGTGATAAGGAGCTCCCCCCGGTGACAGAGCCGTCCCCTGGCCTGTCCCGCAGGGATCCTGGAGCTGGAGCTGATGCGGCTGCCCCGCCCGGCCCGCAGCGCCCGCCTGTGCCGGGCCTCGCCATCGGACCTGCCCTGGTTCTTCTGGCCCTGGCTCTCCCTGCCCCGGTTCATCCGGGCCCGGCTCTCCCGGGTCTGGCTGCCCCTGGCCCGGCTCTCCCGGCGCTGGTGCCGCCGCCCGGCGCTGCAGCGCCCGTCCCTGAACCTGTTCCGCAGGAGGAGGGCGCGGGGCTGGTGGCCCTGCACCATGCACGGGGACGGCGGCCAGCGGCTCTCGGTAGGTTGGGGACAGGTTGGGGACACCCCCACGGGGCTGGGGGACAGCGGGAACAGATCCAACCGCCCCGCCCGGCCCCGCAGGGGAAGCTGGAGCTCAGCCTGGAGCTGCTGTCGGCGCAGGAGGCCGAGGAGCGGCCGGTGGGGAAGGGCCGGGAGGAGCCCAACAAGCACCCGACCCTGCCCGAGCCCAGGTGAGCCGGGGAGAGCAGGAGGGGACAGGGCGACAGGCTGAGCCCGGTGTCCCCCCAGAGAGAGGACAGGCGGGGGCTGAGCCCGGTGTCCCCCCGGGCAGGGCTGAGCCCGGTGTCCCCGCAGGAAAGGGACGGGGGGACAGGCGGGGGCTGAGCCCGGTGTCCCCGCAGGAAAGGGACAGGGGGACAGGCGGGGGCTGAGCCCGGTGTCCCCGCAGGCGCCCCAAGTCCTCGTTCCTGTGGCTGCGCTCCCCGCTGCGCCTCGTTCGCTACGGCGTCCGCTGGCGCTACCTGCTGTGGCTCGGCCTGGGGCTGGCGGCGCTCCTGCTGCTCCTGCTGCTCCATTCCTTCTTCCCGGTCAGCACCGCCCCACAAACACCCCGCTGTCACCCCCGAACGCGCCCTGAGTGCCCCGTGTCCCCCCGCAGAGCACCCTCAAGGTGAAGGTGGCTGACCCGCGCCTGCTCCCGCCGGCCGCCGCCAAGGAGCAGCCGGGAACGGCGCGGCCGCGGCCGGAGCGCTGAGGAGGAGCCGCCCGGTTCCTCGGGGGATGTCCTCGGTGGGTTCTGCAGCCAGGAGGGGATCGCCCCGTCCGGAACGCCGCGGGAGCTGCCCGTGGATGTTCCCTCCTGAACAAAGCCGTGTCCGAGCAGCACCGGAGCGTCCTCCCCGTCTCTGGCGGCTCGGGGGGGGCACGGACACCCTGAGCCCAGCCCCGATCCCAAATTCAGCCCCACCCCGGTCCCAGGTTCAGCTCCAGCTCCCCAGCTCTGCCCCAGTTCCTGCCCTAACCCCAACAGCACCATCAGCCCCGGTCCCCCGGGCGGGACGGGGACACCCCCGGGGAGTGCGGCTGGGAGGGAACGGGGAGCGGCGCCGGTCCCGGATCACGGCGGGGTGTGGAGGGGGAGCGCCCGCCGGGTTCCCTGACCGCGGGGCCGGCCCGGGGAAAGGACGGACACCGGCCGGAGCATCCCCGGGCCGAGGAGGGCGGAGATGCCCCGGCCCCGGGGCGAGGCGATCGCTCCCGGCGACCGGGCCCGGTGCGCCCAGGCCCCGCCCCTCCCGGAACCCTCTCAGCCAATCACATCGCTCCGTCCCGCTCTAGCCCCGCCCCTCATTTCCCAACAAAGCAAGCCGCTCTTTGCCCCGCCCCTCATTGTTGGCACTCGGCTCCCATTGGCTGCAGCTGAGGGGGCGGGGCTAAGCTGCGTATATAAAGGGACACCAGAAATAATAATTATTAATAATAATAATAATAACAACCACCATTGCCCAGGATTGAGCACACGGCACGGGGTGGGGTTCACGCCCAGGGGGGCAGCCCTGGAGCTCTTTATTGCGGCCGGGGCAGGCTCAGCCCTTGGGGGCCGAGGTGAAGATGCGCAGGCCGTGCATGTGCTTGATCTCCTCGCTCAGCGCCTGCGGGGCAAGCGCAGCTCAGGGCTGGCTCTGGCCTGGCCTTGGAGCAGCCTCAGCCCCAGAGCCAGGGGTGCTGCAGCCTCAGCCCCACAGGTTTCCTCTCTCCCATTCCTTCACATCCATCCCCTCTTTCCCATTCCCTCTCCCATATTCCGTTCCCATTCCTTCTCCCCCATTCCCTCTCCCCATTCTCCTCCCTCTCCCCTATTCCAGCTGTTCCCATCCCCTCTCTCCATTCCCTCTCTCTCATTCCCTCTCCCATCCCCTCACACCCATTCCAGCTGTTCCCATTCCCTCTCCCCCATTCCCTCTCCCCTATTCCAGCTGTTCCCTTTCCCTCTCCCCTATTCCAGCTGTTCCCTTTCCCTCTCCATCCTCTCTCCCCCATTCCCTCTCCCCCATTCCCTCTCCCCTATTCCAGCTGTTCCCTTTCCCTCTCTCCTCTCTCCCCCATTCCCTCTCCCCATTCTCCTCTCTCTCCCCTATTCCAGCTGTTCCCTTTCCCTCCCTCTCCCCCATCCCCTCACACCCATTCCAGTGTTCCCATCCCCTCTCTCCATTCCCTCTCATTCCCTCTCCCATGTTCCTCTCCCATTCCAGCTGTTGCCTTTCCCCCTCTCCACCCTCTCTCCCCCATTCCCTCTCCCCTATTCCAGCTGTTCCCTTTCCCTCTCTCCATCCCCTCTCCCCACACCTGTGTCACCATCCTGTGCTGCTGCACCGGCCGCTTCTCCCGGAACTCCTCCGACTCCACGTGGATCTCGTACATGTCGCCGCAGCCTCCTGGCAAGCCGGGCCCAATTAACGCCAATTAAAATCCATTAAAATCCATTAAAGTCAAGGCTTGAGCACCCTCACACCCCTGCCCTGTCTGGGGGTACCCACAGCCCGGGGGGGGGCTGGAGACTGACTGGGTTTAAAATAAAATCTGGGTTTGGGGCAATAAAGAGCGGGTTTAGGGCAACCAAGAGTGGATTTAGGGCAACCAAGAGTGGCTTTAGGGCAACCAAGAGCGGCTTTAGGGCAACCAAGAGTGGCTTTAGGGCAATAAAGAGCGGGTTTAGGGCAACCAAGAGTGGGTTTAGGGCAATAAAAACCAGGTTTAGGGCAATAAAAACCAGGTTTAGGGGAAACCAAAACGGTTTAGGGCAATCAAGAGCGGGTTTAGGGCAATAAAACCAGGTTTAGGCAATAAAGAGGAGGTTTAGGGCAACCAAGAGTGGCTTTAGGGCAATAAAGAGCGGGTTTAGGGCAACCAAGAGTGGCTTTAGGGCAATAAAAACCAGGGTTAGGGCAATAAAAACCAGGTTTAGGGCAATAAAAACCAGGTTTAGGGCAACCAAGAGTGGGTTTAGGGCAATAAAAACCAGGTTTAGGGCAATAAAGAGCAGGTTTAAGGCAATAAAAAGCCCGTTTAGGGTAACCAAGAGCAGGTTTAGGAGGACAAAGAGCAGGTTTAGGGCAATAAAGAGCAGGTTTAGGGCAATAACAAGTGGGTTTGGGGCAACCAAGAGCAGGTTTAGGGCAATGAAGAGCGGGTTTAAGGCAATAAAAAGCGGGTTAGGGCAATAAAAAGCCCGTTTAGGGTAACCAAGAGCAGGTTTAGGGTAACCAAGAGCAGGTTTAGGAGCACAAAGAGCGGGTTTAGGGCAATAAAGAGCGGCTTTAGGCCCTACCTGAGATGTCCACCACCTTGATGGCCGAGGCCCGCGGGAACTTGTCCCGCAGCAGCCGCGCCAGGCGCGACTCCCCATCGGTACCGGAGGCCAAACCCCGCCAGGAGCGGCAGCGCAGGAACAGCTGCGGGGAAACGGCCCTGAGAGCCCCGGGGGGACCCCAAAACCAGCCCCGGGAACGGGGGGAGGCAAGGGAAGGGAAGGGGAAGCTGCCGGCACCGGAGGGAGCACAAGAAGCTGCGGAACCCCGGGAGATGCGGGCGAACCGGGAGAAGGAGGGACGGGAACGGGAGCGGCCATCCCCGGAGGATCGGGCGGTGGGAACGGGGCCTGGGGAAGGGCGGGAGGGGTTACCCGTGCCTGCGGACACTGCGAGGAGCGGGAGCACCGGGAGACGGCGGGGAAGCGGGCCCGGCGATGCTCACCGTGAGGGGGGCGGGCCGCGCTTACCGGCACCGGGGGGACATACAGGGAGGGGACGGGCCGGGCCGGGAGCACGGGCAGGGGAAGGACAGAGGGACACGGGGACCGACGGACACTCACCGGGCCCCGGCTCAGCCCCGCCGCCGCCATCCCGGGGGCGCGCCGGGTCACCTCCGCCTCAGCCAATCAGAGCGCGCCGGTGGCAAAAGGGGCGGGGCCAGCGCTGCGCCCCCACGAGCGCCCCCTGGTGGCTCGGAGGACCAGGAGAGACCGCGGTGCCCCCCAAAGGGTCCCCCTCCTGACTCCCCAAAATCCCCCTCCTGACCCCCAAAATCCCCCTCCTGACCCCCCAAAATCCCCCTCCTGACCCCCAAAATCCCCCCTCCTGAGCCCCCAAATTCCCCCCCTCCCGCCCCCAAATTCCCCCTCCTGACCCCCAAAATCCCCCTCCTGACCCCCCAAAATCCCCCTCCTGACCCCCAAAATCCCCCTCCTGACCCCCAAAATCCCCCCTCCTGACCCCCAAAAATCCCCCTCCTGAGCCCCCAAAAATCCCCCTCCTGACCCCCAAAATCCCCCTCCTGATCCCCCCCAAAATTCCCCCTCCTGACCCCCCAAAATTCCCCCTCCTGACCCCAAAAAAATCCCCCTTCTTACCCCACAAAGGGCCTCATCCTGACCCCCAAAAAAAGCCCATCCTCACCTCATAAAAAGCTCCCTCCTGACCCCACAAAGGGTCCCCATCCTGACCCTACTAAAAGGCCTCTCCTGACCGTACAAATGGCCTCATCCAGACCCCAAAAAAAGCCTCCTCTTGACCCCTCAAAAGCTCCCATGCTGATCCCAAAAAAGCCCCATCCTCACTCCATAAAAAGCCCCCTCCTGACCCCATAAAAAGCCCCCCCTTGACCCCACAAAAGTCCCATCCTCCCTCCCCGCTCCATTCCCATATCCAGGGTCCCATCCCTACCCCAAATGGATCCCAAAAGGATCCAATCCCCCCTCTCATCCCATAGATGGATCCCCATCTTGATCCCCCCGTAAAGGATCCCCAATTCCCAAACCCAGAACCCCATCCAGACCCAAAAACCCCAAAAACCCCAAAAACCCCAAACCCCAATCCTGCCCTCAATTCTCACTCCCAGATCCCCCAATCCCACAAACCCCAATCCCAAAAACCCCAATCCCAAAACCCCAAAAATCCCAATCCCAAAACCCCAAAAATCCCAATCCCAAACTCCCAAACCCCAAAACCCCAAAAACCCCAAAAACCCCAAAAACCCCAAAAACCCCAAAAACCCCAATCCTGCCCTCAATTCTCACTCCCAGATCTCCCAACCCCAAAAACCCCAATCCCAAAACCCCAAAAATCCCAATCCCAAACCCCCAAACCCAAAAACCCCAATCCCACAGGAATTGCAGCCGAGCCTGGTGTTGAGTGCAAAAAATAAATATAAAATTTATTAAAACACCCACAATATTTTAAAGGTATCGGGAATAATAACACAGCCCAACTCAGAATAAAATACAAATTAAAAATAAACAACAACAGAACAAAAAAAAAAAAACCCAAAAAAACAAAACCAAAACCGGAAGGGAGGATCCAAACTTGCGATTTTTAAGGAATCCTAAAAAATAAATTTATTGAAACACTGGGGGGAAAGAAAAAGAGGGAAAAGGGGGAAAAACAACACAGAGAGAAAGGGAAAATGATACAAAATAAAATTATCGGCATCGATTTCCTGTCCTAGGAGTATCTACAGTTTAATTACATGTTAATTAATTCATTAATTAATTAATCCTATTGCCTTGAGACGTGGGAAAAAATTCTACCGCTCCTCGATCCGCCCCCAAACTTCATTTCAAGTAACCCCAGAGCGAGCCCAGCCAGGAAGCCCAGAGGGGTTGGGACGCCCCCGGTGCCTCCCCCGCAGCTGCTGCCGGCCCCAAAAAGCACCGGAACACCCCAGGAAAAATCACAGCAACGCCCCAAAACCAAATCCTAAATAACGCCGGAACAGCCCAAGGAATATCCCCAAATAAATCCCAAAAAGCGCCGGAGTAGCCGAGAAGAAATCCCGAAAGAAATCCCAAATAACGCTGGAATACGCCAGAAAAAATCCACAAAAGAAATCCCAAATAATGCCGGAACAGCCAAAAAAAATCCCCAAAAGAAACCCCAAAATAAATCCCAAATAACGCCAGAACATCCCAGAAAAAATCGCCAAAAGAAATCCCAAATAATGCTGGAACACCCCAGAAAAAATCCAAAAAAACCTCCCAAAATAAATCCCAAAAAGCGCCGGAATACCCCAGAAAAAATCCCCAAAAGAAATCCCAAATAATGCCGGAACAGCCCAAAAAAAATCCCCAAAAGAAACCCCAAAATAAATCCTAAAAAGCACTGGAACACGCCAGAAAAAATCCCCCCAAAAACCCCCAAAAGAAATCCCAAATAACGCTGGAACACCGCAGAAAAAATCCCCAAAAAAACCCCAAAATAAATTCCAAAAAGCTCCAGAAGACCCCCCAAAAAATCTCCAAAAAAATCCCCAAAAACCTCTGGAATACCCCAGAAAAAATCCCAAAAGGAATCCCAAATAATGCTGGAACACCCCAGAAAAAATTCCAAAATAAATCCTCAAAAAGCGTCGGAATATTCCAGAACAAATCCCAAAATAAATCCCCAAAAAGCGTCGGAATATTCCAGAAGAAATCCCAAAAGAAATCCCAAAAACCACTGGAACACCCCAGAAAAAAAATCCCTGAAGAATTCCCCAAAAATTCCCCCAAAAATCGCCAAAAAGTCCCAAAAAGCGCCGGAAGAGCCGCCCCGCCTCCGGCTGAATTCTCAGATCCCAGAAGAAACGACGCTTGGGTTGTAAATTTGGAATTGCCATGGTGCAAAAAAATAAAATAAAATAAAATAAAATAAAATAAAATAAAATAAAATAAAATAAAATAAAATAAAAAATAAAATAAAATAAAATAAAAATAAAATAAAAAATAAAATAAAATAAAATAAAATAAAATAAAATAATAAAGTAAAATAAAAAAATAAAATAAAAATAATAAAGTAAAATAAAATAAAATAATAAAGTAAAATAAAATAAAATAAAACAAAATAAAATTTAAAAACAAAATAGAATTTAAAAGAAAAAAAATCTCATGAAATAAAATAAAATAGAATTTCCAAAATAAAATAAAATAAAATAAAATGAAATTTAAAAAAATAGAATTTAAAAAAATCCAAATAAAATAAAATAAAATAAAATAAAATAAAATAAAATAAAATAAAATAAAATAAGATAAAATAAAATAAAATAACATTTCCAAAATAAAGAATCCCACTGACCCAAAACCCCTCCTCGCTCCCGGAACCCAAATGAGGAAATTGCGGCGGGGTCAAAAATCCCTGAAGGAGGCGCAGAAATGGGGAAAACCCGGGTGGGAAAGGGAAAAGGGAAAAGGAGGGAAAATGGAGAGGATCCCTGATCCCAGAAATTCAGGAGAGGATCCCAGAAATTCGGGAAAGGATTTTGGAAATGTGGGAGAGGATCTCGGAAATGCGGGAGAGGATCCCTGATCCTGGACGAGCTGCACCCGGGGCTGGGGGCTGAGGTATCTGCTGGGGGGCGCGGGGGGGAAGTAGCACCAAGAAAGCCCAAAAAAAGGAAAATCAACCCAAAAAAAGGGGAAGGGGAAAAGAAAGAGGCGGGAGGAGCTGGGGGAGGCGGGAGGGGATGAGAGCGAGGAGCTGCGGGAGCCTGGACAGGGCTGGACATGGCTGGACATGGGATGGACACGGGATGGACACGGGATGGACATGGGATGGACACGGGATGGACACAGTGCTGGACACAGGATGGACCTGGGATGGACACAGTGATGGACACTGGCATGGACACTGGCATGGACATGGGATGGACGTGGTGATGGACATGGGCTGGACACGGGATGGACACGGGGATGGACGTGGTGCTGGCGCAGTGCTGAGCACCAGGAGCACAGGGTTGGTTACTCAAGGTTGGTGCTGAAGGGGAACAGCACCAGGACTGAGCCCGGCCGAGTGGTCCCATGGGGGTGCCCAACCACCGTGTCCATGCTCTGGGCAACCACCATGTCCATGCTCTGTGCCCAACCACCGTGTCCATGCTCTGAGCAACCACCGTGTCCATGCTCTGGGCAACCACCGTGTCCATGCTCTGAGCAACCACCGTGTCCATGCTCTGTGCTCAACCACCGTGTCCATGCTCTGAGCAACCACCGTGTCCATGCTCCATGTCCAACCATCAAGTCCATGCTCCATGTCTGAGCACCATGTCCATGCTCCATGCCCAACCACCACGTCCACATGCCGTGTCCAAGCCCCTTGGCCAAGCACTGTGCCCACACACCCCAGCTCAGCACCACGCCCACACATTGTGGCTGAGCACCATGTCCTGGGTGTGTGGCCAAGTGCTGTGTCCACGCCTGAGCACCGCCATCGAGCACCACGCTCAAGCACCATGTCCACAACACGTGGTCGAATCACATCGTGGCCGAGCACCACGGCAGAGCACGGGTCCAGGAGCCACCGCCAAGCACCGAGTCCAAGCACCAGGTCCAAGCACCAAGCAGAGCACCCGTGTCCATGTGCCACGTCTAAGCACCGTGTCCACCCACCACGTCCGAGCACCACGTCCACAGTGCATGGCCGAGCACCAATGTCCACTCACCATGTCCAAGCACCATGTCCAAGCACCATGTCCAAGCACCAATGTCCAAGAGCCAATGTCTGAGCACCATGTCCATGCACCATGTCCACACACCCTGGCTGAGCACCGTGTCCACACATCATGTCTGAGCACCACGTCCGAGCACCACGTCCATGGTGGCATGGCTGAGCACCGTGCCCGAGCACCATGTCCATGCACCACGTCCGAGCACTGCGGTCAAGCACTGTCCACACATCATGTCCACACACCACGGCTGAGCACCATGTCCATGGTGCATGGCTGAGCACCATGCCCGAGCACCATGTCCATGCACCATGTCCGAGAACCATGTCCGAGCACTGTGGTCAAGCACCATGTCCACACACCATGTCCATGCACCATGTCCAAGCACTGCGGTCAAGCACCATGTCCACACACGATGTCCGAGCACCACAGCAGAGCACCGTGCCCAAGCACCATGTCCACGCACCAAACACAGCACCATGTCTACACACCACGTCCGAGCACCATGTCCACGATGTGTGTCCAAGCACCACGTCCAAGCACCGCGGTCAAGCACCATGTCCGAGCACCACGTCCATCAAGTGTGGCCAAGCACGGGGACCAAGCACCAAGTCTGAGCACCACACTGAGCACCATGTCCGAGCACTATGTCCACAAGGAGTGGCCAAGCACTGGGACCAAGCATCGTGTCCAAGCATCATGTCCAAGCACCACGTCCATCACGAGTGGCCAAGCACGGGGACCAAGCACCAAGTCCGAGCACCACACTGAGCACCATGTCCGAGCACTGTGTCCACAAGGAGTGGCCAAGCACTGTTCCTGAGCACCACATCCCATGACCACGCTATGTCCATGACCTGTGGCCGAGCACCACGACTGAGCACCACGTCCATGACCACGCTATGTCCATGACCTGTGGCCGAGCATTGAGCCTGAGCACCGAGTCCAAGCACCATGTCTACGATGTGTGACCAAGCACCGAGCCCGAGCACCGCATCCAACCACCACAGCCACCACGTGTGGCCGAGCACCGTGTCCAAGCACTTATGTCCACACGCCATGTCCGAACAGCCTGTCCAAGCGCTGTGGCCAAGCACCATGACCACACACCTGGCCGAGCACCTTGTCCAAGCACCATGACCACAAACCTGGCTGAGCACCCTGTCCAAGCACCATGACCACACGTCTGTCCAGGCACTATGGCCAAGCACCATGACCAAACACCTGTCCAGGCATTATGGTCAAGCACCATGACCACAAACCTGGCTGAGCACCCTGTGGATGCCTGGCTGAGCCTTGCACCTGAACATCACCTCCAGCACCTCATCCTGGGACCCACAGGGAACGGCTCCACCACGACCCCGGCCGGCGGCACGCCTCGGACGCGGCGCCTCTTTCAGTTTGCATAAACCCAACCGGCTCCCGGCACGCCTCGAGCTGTCGCTCCGGAAAAGTAAACTTCCTTCTCAACGACATTGCTTAAATTTTGCTTTTTTTTTGTGTTTTTTTTTTTTTATCTTGGTTCCTTAATTTGATATATACATTAGTAGCACCTCAGCGAGATGGAATCAGGCAGAAGCGTGATACAGTTTGTTAAAACACCATAGCACCGTTTGTATTACAAGATTTCATTTAATAAAAATATGCCTTATAGAGCCCACAAAGCGTACTCCAGTATTAAAAGGAAAAATCAGCAATTGAGGCACCTCAGGGATTCTGGTTTCCTTCTCCTTCCCATGCCTCATCCCGAGAGCATCGAGATGGAGGGGGACCCAAATTGCATCCCTCGTTTCCTGCCCGAGGCGAAGCACCGCGGCCAGAAAAACCAAAGCGGGACGGAGGAGCCGGTCGGGGCTCCCCGTGCCGAGCCCTCCCTGGGGTTTCCACCACGGCTGTTGTTCTAGCACCATTGCGGCCACGACCTGCTGCAAAACCAGGTCCCCACATCCCACTCGTTAAAAACATCCCTCCCCCCCGAGCTCCGCGACCCCCGCGGCTTCGGCACGGGCGGGACGAGCGCGGCCGCCGGGACGGGTAAAGGGAAAAAAGATTTTGCTTGGAAACAGCCTCTCAGCAGCAAGGGGTAAAGAGCTGTGCATAGATTTCGAGTTTGTGTAGAAGTCTGAAGCGTGCGAATTCGTAATGACTGAGAGTTGAGGTAGGTTAGACAAAGTTTATGTAGTGTAAAAACGTTGAGACTGCAGCAGTTCTCGCTCCCCGACCCGCGGCGCCGGCAGCTCCCCGCTCTCCCGGGCTGAACCTGCCGCGCCGGACCGACCCCTCCCTGCACCGAAAAACCTCTGAGGAAGCAGGACTTAGACAGGTTACACGGACCATCGCCTTCTCCCAGCGCTCCTTCTCCTCCAAGGCACCCCCGTCACGCCAGCCAGAGACCCCGGGCGACAACAACGGGGCCGGCACCCGAACCCGGCCCCGCATCGTCCCCGCTCTGCGTCCCGAAGCACGGCCGCGCGGCGGGTCCCCGGCATCGCCCGCCGGTGTCCCTAAAATCTGACTCTTACAATCCTGATATGCTATTGGGTATTTCTAAGAAAAGCGGGAATAGCTCGTTGAGTTTCCTTGTCAAATATACGCGACTTTACAGGTTACGGTTAAAAAACGAACAAAAAACAAAAAACAAAAAAAAAATTCATTAATGATGAAGGACGGACAAAGCATGTTAAATATTCTGCCAGTATTTACAGTTCTCCCACGATAATCTTGTTTAAAACATACTGCTTCAAGTTGGGGGGGAGTGGGGGGAGAGGAAAGAGGGGAGTTGTTTGCTTTTTTAAGTTTCGCTTTCATTCTTTTTTTTTCTTTTTTTTTTAAATCTAGGTGAAAGTGCTTTTAAAAAATTTTCTTTCCCTATTTACAGGTTTAAAATCAGAACCACGTCAATGTTCAGGCTGTTTTACCGAGATCCTGCTGATCCGTGCCCGTGTGCGAGGTGGGGGGAAGGAGGGTGACGGTAAACACGAGGTGATCCCGCACGGCGACGGCGTCGGCGCTGCCTCGCTGGCTCTCCAAAAGGCACCTCAAAGTGCAAAAGCAACGACCCCGCCCGGGGACGCCGGCCCCCGGCTCCGGCCGCGCGCGGGCAGCTTCGGCCCGCGCTCCGTCCGTCCCGGCGCCGGGCGGGAAGTCTCGACTGAGAGTGTTCCAAAAGCACCACGCGGTTGTCGTCGTTGCTGGGTTATTGGTTGGGTTGGGGTTTTTGTTTTGCGCTTTTTTTTTTGTTTGTTTGTTTGTTTTTGAGGGAAGAACGGTGATCCGTAGGAAGGAGGGATGGCACCCGGGGAGAGAAAAGAGCACCGAGCCCCGGCAGCACTGGCCGCGGCTCGCCGGCACCGGCGGGGAAGGCGGACCCGGCGGGCTTTTGACCAGCCAAGTCTTGGGATTCGCTCTTCCCAGAGCCGATTGCACAGAGAGAAAGTCCCCCGGAGACGGAAAGCACCAGACTTTAGCAACAGTGATGTACAGAGAGCAACACTCGCTATTCACAGTTTGGGGTTGGTTTGTGTTTTTTTCCTGTTTTTTGTAATTTTTTTTTCTTTTTTTTTCTTCTGTTTTTGTCCCGTCGGCTCCTACGGAGACGCCGCCGCTGCCGCTCGCCCTGGAGGCCGTGGGCAAAGGAGCCCCAAGTCCGAGCCCGAGCTCGGCCCCCCGGCAGCGGCGTTCCCCAGCCCGGACGTGTCCTGAGGTCTCCGGCGCCAGGAGCGACGCCGGCTTTGCTCCACGGCGGCAGAGCCGATCCCGCCGGAGGCGAGGAGCCGGGCGGAGACGCGCCGTCCCGGGACGGCCCGCTTTGCGCGCTCGCGGGCTCCCGTTGCTGTGAGAAAGGTCTCCTCGAGCTGCAAAATTGGTATTTTTAGGTCCTTGGAATAAAAATAATTGGATATTCAGCGTGTCCGGCTGACGGTAAAGCACACGGTCCCACCAGCCCCCACGCGGAGGAGATGGAGGGAGTCACCTCTTGCCTTTGAGCTGGTTTGGTGTTCAGGTTGGTTTGGATTCATGATTAGGGTGGTTTTTCAATGTTGGCTTCTCTTCGAAGATCGGCTTCGTCGTTGTCATCGGAGTAAAAAATAAAATAAAATCAAATCCAACAAACAGGCCATTTTAAGTAGAATTAAAAACCTCTCCTTGCGCAAGGACGCTAGGAAATTCATCCGAGGCTAGATTAAAAAACATGGAGATATAAATATGAGATACCTAAAATCATCAAACAGCATCATTCCTCTTGGGTTTTTTAACCAAGTTTTGCTTGCTTTGCCAACTCCTCGCCGGGCGCAGCTCTCCGACGGCGTGAGCCCGCGCCGGCTCCGCTGCTCCCGAGCGCGCGCGTTGGGTTCGTTTCCTATGGGTTGGATTTTTTTTTTAAATTTTTGTGGTTGCTGTGTTTCGCTTCGGTTTCGTCTATTTACTTTTATTTTCTTCTCCCCCACGCCCGAGGAGAAAGCACCACGAAGCAACGCCGGGCTGCGGCGCTGCCGAGGGTTGAGGTAAGATGGGGCCATGGCGGTCGCCTCGGTCTCAGATCCAGCGGCTGTAGGGGCCCGTCACCTTGGTGTAGGCGTAGGAGGACACAGTGATGGCGGAGTTGGTGGGGATGGCCACCGCCTGCCGCGTGGGCACCGAGTCCCTCCTCTCCTTGCTGGGCGCCTCGGTCGCCAACGCGCCGCCCCACTTGCGCTTCTTGGCAAAGGCTTTGGCGTCCGGCGGCAGCCCCAGACGCGCCGCCTCCTCCTGACGGGCCCGAGCCCGCTCCGCCAGCTGCTTCACCTTGGCCTCCCACAGCGCCAGGCCGTGGTTGGGCTGGTTCAAGTTCTTGTGTTGGTAGAAGACGAGGGAGATGCGGGTGGGGTGGCAGCGGTTGGGTTTCTTCAGCGGGGTGGTGGCGTGGAGCTCGCGGCGGGCGCATTCGATGAGGATGGGGCCGTGGGCGGGCGCCACGGCCACGCCGCCGATGTTCTCATCCAGGAAGTTGTGCTCACTGTCCGACCACTCCTCTTCCTCTTCTTCCTCCTCTTCCTCCTCCTCTTCCTCTTCCTCCTTCACCGCCTTCTCCGGCAGATCCTCCTCCAGGCCAAAGGGGTCCCACGTCTTCTCCTGGCAGGGCCCTGCCACCCCCTTCTCACCCACCGCTGCCTCCCACGGCTTCTCCGCCAGCCCCGGGCTGGGCGCCGGCGTCCTCCGCTCCTCCACCTTCACGGAGCCCCACGGCTCCTCGGGGAAGCTGGGGAGCCCTGGCAGAGCCGAGCTGAACCCCAGTGACCCCAGCAGGCCCGGGCTGCCCGTGCCCGCCAGCGCCGTCTCCCCCAGCTTGCAGGGGCTCCACGGTTTCGGCAGCAAGCCCGAGCCGTGAGCCGCCGCTGCCGGCTCTCCCGCCAGGACGTTGGACCACTGCTTCTCCGGCGGCGGCAAACGCACAGCGGCGTCGAAGGCGCTCAGCTTCTCCCGCCCGCCTGAGCCCGGCGCCGGCGCGCTCCCACGAGCCCTCGGCCGTGCTAGTCCTCTCAGGGGAAGCCGTGCCCCGGGGAGCCTTGAAGGGGCTCCAGCGCTGCTCCGGTGCTGTGCCGTGCGCAGGGACAGCCGGCAGCGTTAAGCCAGCGCCAGGCACGGCCGCAGGGCTGGGAAGGGGCTCAATGGCGGGTGGGGGGTCCGGAGGCTCCTGCTTGATGGGCCGGCTGCCGAAACAGTTCTGTGCAAACGTCGGTGCCTCCTCCGAGCCCGAGCTAGTCCTGTGCGCCCCGGCCGTTGCCGCCGCCGCTTTCTGCTGGCTGGCGTAGCGGTTGGCTCGCTCGTAGGTGCGCTGGTGATGGTTTTTGCTCCGCACGCCATGCGTCATAGGCTCAGGGAAATTGTTGTTCCCATAGGTGTGGTTGAGGTTCTCCTGCAGCACCGAGACGTCGGGCTTCTTCTCGTAGCCGTTGCTGACCCAGCTGCTCCCGCTCCTCTCGGGCGCCCCGTAATTGAGAAACTGCGAGGGGAACACGTGGTTGCTGGAAAAGCCGTAATACCCGAAGGAGGGAAGCGCGAACTTGGAGTGAAACCCGTTCACGGAAGGCAGATTGGGCTGTGCATAGTAGGAATGGTAAGAGTAAACACTGTTCATGCTGTACGGGTCGGAGGGCCGGCAGCTGCCCAGCACCGAGTAGCTCTCCACCACGGCGTTGCCGTTGTACTTGAAGGCGTTGTAATGGCTCTGGGGTTCCACCTTGATGGAAGGTTTCAGCGGCTGCGGGGGCATCCCGCCTTTCAACGCCATACCTGTGGGACAGCACACACAGCCCCCGTGACCTGCCGGCCGAGGGAGCCACCGGAGGGGAGCCAGGACCCCAAAACGGTCGGCCGGACTCAGAAATCCCACGGTGATGGGTTTGCCAGCCAACTGCAGAGGTTGGCATCACCTGCCATCACCTGGCGCACCGGCATCAATTTGCACCTTCATGAAAACCCAGGTGGCACAGAGGTGCCATCCAGCACCACAACACAGCAGCCCAAAAAAAGTCCCCAACCACATCCCCATCCCCTCGCGCGCTTTCCTGGCGGCTCGGGGTGGCAGGATCTCACCTCTGCCCCCGTTACCTGCATTTGGCTGGAGCGTGGGGAGCTCGAGCGCTTCCTGCTTGATCTTCTCTGGTGTCATCAGCTTCTCTTTCTGCAGCTTCTTCCTCTCGGCAGCAGCTCTCCTGGCTTCCAGCTGCCGCTGCCGGCAGGACTTGGCGGGCTCGGGCAGCTTGCGGACCTCGCGGGGGAAGGATGTGAGCACCTGGATGGCCCCGCTGCCCACCTTGGCGTTTTGGTTCTCCTCGCTGCCAAACTCATCTGTGCTGGACATCTTGTAGAGGGGGAGGACGTGCAGCTGCTCATCTTCGGGAATTTTCCCCACCACACGATTGTCTTCCTTCGTCAGCGTGCAGACCTGGCCAGAGCAGGTGCTGTCAGTGGGATGCTGATGGATGTGGCCTGTGCTGGACGAGCCAAACCTCCCACTTCTTCCCCACACTGACATGAAGCCACAGCAGCCTGGCATCCCCCCAGCCTGATTATTTGGAAAGCTCCCATGGGCTTTGGGTTGGACAAAAGTAGATGCTGGTCCCTGTTAGACCTGAGCAGCTCATTTGAGGTGTGCCCACAGCAAACACCTGGAGTCACGAGGGTGGAACAACTGGGGATGGAGCCCCTCAAAAAGGAGCACCCCAAATCAGGGGGAAACACCTCGAAAAGCCCTGCCAGGTGCCTGCTTACCACAGTGCAGCCGTTGTAGAGGTTGTGCTGGTCCTTGTGAGCGTGAGCACAGAAGTCCATGCACGCCGTCACCCCCGAGAACGGCCTCCCCTCCTTCAAGCCCAGTCGGCAGTCGATGGCTACATCCTCGTTGGTGACCTGCGGAAGGAGGAGCTGGTTACTCAAAATCCCCCAACGGCAGCACCCCACAGCCATTCCAGCTGTGTGTGCCAAGGGTGGGATGAGCAGGACCTGGTTTTGGTAGGCTTGCGGCGCCAGCCTCTTGTAAAGCGGAGCAACCTCGGTGGCCAAGTCCTGAAAGCTTCTCCGGAGCAGCTCTTCCTGTGGTAGGGAAAAGAGGAGGATGTCACCCAGGGAGGGGTTTTGGCAGCAGGGATGGAACTGGGGACAGAGCCCACAGACACCACACGGCAGCCAACCACAATATCCACCACGGCACAAAGCATGTGGTTTAAATTCCTCGTGAGGATTTGGCTGTTCAAGCTCCAGCCTCACTGTCCTCTGGGATTTCTACAGAGGCCCCATTCCTGCCACCTTTCCTTTCCTCATCTCTAGCCCATAAAAACCCCTCAAGGAATCCAATTTTCAGAGTCCTGACAGGAAAGGAGCTCCAAACCACCACCCCACCAGCGCTGCCCCCGCTGCACCTCCATCACCCACCTCTTTGGGGTTGTCTCCCACCAGCCTGAACTTGCGGGGAGTTTTGCTGCGGGCGTATTTGCAGCCGTTGAAGTACATGCTCCAGGAGCAGCCGAAGGAGAAGGAAGCACCGCAGGTGTTGGGGTCCTTGCCTTGGCACGCGCAGGTCCGGCTGGGGGGGGGACACGGCGCGGGAGCGTCAGCTGCCAGTGCCGCGCGGCGACGGCAGCTCTGGGAACGGGAGGGAGCCCCCATCCCCTTCCCGCATCCCCTTCCCACATCCCATTCCCACATCCCATTCCCACATCCCATTCCCGCATCCCATTCCTTCATCCCATTTCCACATCCCATTCCCGCAACCAATTCCTGCATCCCATTTCCGCATCCCATTCCCACAACCAATTCCTGCATCCCATTCCTGCATCCCATTCCCAGATCCTGTTCCTGCATCCCGTTCCCGCATCCTGTTCCCACAGCTCACTCCTGCAACACATCCCATTCCCATATCCTGTTCCCGTACCCCATATCCCGTACCCCATTCTCATACCCTGTTCCCGTACCCCATATCTCATACCCCATATCCCGTACCCCATTCCCCTACCCCATTCCCGTACCCCATTCCCATACCCCATTCCCACACCCCATATCCCGTACCCCATATCCCACACCCCATATCTCACACCCCATATCCCATACCCCATTCCCACACCCCATATCCCGTACCCCATATCCCACACCCCATATCTCACACCCCATATCCCATACCCCAACCCCATACCCCATTCCCATCCCATGTCCTCCCCAGCTGTGCTGCCGGTGGGACTCACTCGTCGTTGAGGCCGCAGCGGCGGCTGGTGGGGTTGCCGTACTTGGTGAGGGTGTCGGTGAGCTCCTGGTAGAGCGTGTCCCCCAGCGTGCGGGGGATGCCCTCCCAGGCCAGGATGAGGATGATGATGACGGCGTTCTGGCAGTGGTGGCCGGCGCGGTGCCGCACCAGGCACAGCAGCTTCTCCTCCTGGTTGTGTCTGCGGATCACCTGGAATGAGAGGGGCTGGGTCAGACTTCCCGGGATGGGGAATCCCACAAGTCCCGGGGTGCCCTGAGCCGTGCCAGGAAGGAGCTGCTGCATGGGGGAGAGACAGGAGGAAAAGGGGGCTACAGGAGAAGGATTTGGGATACAGGAGAAGGATTTGGGCTACAGGAGGATTTGGACTGTAGGAGAAGGATCTGGGCTTTGGCAGAAGGATCTGGGCTACAAGACGGTTTGGGCTGTAGGAGAAGGATCTGGGCTATGGCAGAAAGGTTTGGGCTACAGGAGAAGGGTTTGGGCTATGGCAGAAAGATTTGGGATACAGGAGAAGGATCTGGGCTATGGGAAAAGAGTTTGGGCTACGAGAGAAGGATTTGGGGTATGGGAGAAGGATCTGGGCTATGGCAGAAGGATCTGGGCTACGCCCTGCATGCCTTCCCCAGTGCCCTGCGGGGTGTGGGGGGCAGAGTTGGGCATGTTCCCATGGCTGCATTCACCCCGTGGATTTTGGCAGCTCTGGGGGAGCTGCTGGCACTGGACACGCCATTCCCTGGGTGCAGAGCCCCGAGGGGTTTCCCTGGGGATGGACGTGAGTGACGTTCCCTCAATTCCTCCTTGCCAGCCATAAATCCAGCATCCCTCCCCTGGCCATGGTGGAGCACATGGGAGTCCCAGCACAGGGACCTGCTGGTGGCCAGGCACGGAGGGGTCGAGCCTGGGGACGAGAGGCACTCACCCACTTGGCGATGGGGCAGCCCCGGGAGCTCTTGCCCTCCTTGCCCGTGTAGATGACCTTCTCGATGCGGATGGCCTTGCCCTTCTCACCATACCTGCCAGGGCATGGCCACACACAGTCACACTGGCCTTCATGAGCCCCTCAGGAGCCCCCAGCCACCCTCAGGAACCCAGAGTCACCCTCACAAATCCCCACTTCCCTCACAGGACCCTGCTCAGTCTCACAAGTTGCCGGTCACTCTCTCAAGTCCTCACTCCCCTGACAGGACCCCACTCACTCTCCCCACTCCCCTGACAGGACCCCAGCCCCACGGTGAGGGGCTCTTACCTCTCCTCCATGAGCTCCCTGATGGAGGCCACGGTGGGCCCCGAGCCCAGGTGGGTGTAATAGGGCCCCTCGTCCTTCTCCACGATTTGCTCTGCAGAGACAGGAGGGGAAGACAGAGATTTTGGGGTTTGCACCTTTGCCAGCTGCCCCAAAGGATTCCAAACACTCAAATCCCCTCAATCCGAGCTCTTCTGCACCAAAAATCAAGGGTTTGTTAACAGCAACTCCTCATTCCCTGCTCTGGAAGATTCTGCCAGCACTGAAACGCTGCTGGAGAACCCTCACCCATCAACACCCACCCCTTTTTGAGACCCAAAAACCATCTGAGGAGCCACAGCCCTTGGAAGCACCCTGGCAGTGACCAGGGAATCTGCTCTGACCACTGGGCTCTGCTGGGTGGGAGATGGAGACCCCAAACCCCCTCCTCATCCTTCTCCCACCCAGGGCTCCTGTCCAGAACCTCTCACAGACACTGGCCCAGCTGGATGCTGCCATCATGGGATGATTTTGGGGGCAGGAAGCTTTTCCTGCCTGCTTCAGGTGTTTGGGCTGTGGGAGAAGGATCTGGGCTGCAGGAGAAGGATCTGGGCTGCAGGAGAAGGATCTGGGCTATGGCAGAAGGATCTGGGCTGCAGGAGAAGGATCTGGGCTATGGCAGAAGGATCTGGGCTATGGCAGAAGGATCTGGGCTATGGGAGAAGGATCTGGGCTATGGCAGAAGGATCTGGGCTGCAGGAGAAGGATCTGGGCTGCAGGAGAAGGATCTGGGCTCTGGAAGGATCTTGGGGGCTGCAGGAGGAGGACCCTGGAGCTGCAGGAGAAGGACATTGGGACACAGCCCTGCACACAGCAAACCCCTGGGGGCTTTCAGGGCATGAAGGAGCCGGGGTGGGAAGCGATGGATGCCCCAAGCAGCCCCAGCACACAGGGATGCTCCAAAACCACCAGCTGGGATGTGCCCTGCACCACGGCCAGGGCTGGTCTGTGTTTGCATCCCTCTGCTCTCACCAGCCTGATTTTCATTCCCATCATGTCCAGCTGGCCGGGAGCCAGGCTGAGGAGAAAGCCGGGCTCAGCTGGGCTGCAGCTGTCCAGACAGGGATCAATATGGGAGGCTTGGAAAAAGCTCATTTTATCACAGCCTCCAACAGCTCCCGCGCCCAATAAAGCACCGAGCCCTCTCCTGCTGCATTTCTTTCTCCCTGAGAAAACAGAGAAGGGGAAGGGGGGAATCCCCCCTCTCCCAGCCCCTAAACAAATCTTTTCCTGGCAAACTCTGAGGCTGGGTTTGAGTGGCTTCAGGAAAGCTTTCCCTCCTCTCCATGGAGTCTGGGCTCATTCCTGCTGCCATTGACAAGCAGATAAATAAATAATCATAAGCCCCACTAATAAATTGCAGCCTGTGCTTAGCCCAGGGCATCCTCTGTGTGGATGCCCCCCAAATCCTCACCCTGCTGCTCCCAGGGGAGCACACAGGTCCAGTCTAAATATTGGGGAGGGAATATCCAGCTCCCCACGCTTGGATGGAAGTGGACTGGAAGGACTGGGTAGAAATTCTCCAGCATTCGCTGCAAAGTCTAACAAATGCCAATGCACACCAAAAATAACCACAAAAAAATCTCACAAATCCAAGAGTTTGGTGATTTTTCAATGCATCCCGATGGGACTGGTCAGTGAACAAGGCAGCGTCCTGGCAGCAAGTGATAAGCACAAGCATCAAACCAAAGTTTGGGTCACTCAAAGCAACCTGAACCAGCTAATTTGGCTGAAAACACCAGGAATAACCAGGTGAGAGGGAGTTTCGGTGGGTTTTGGCACTGGGACCACCATGGATTCAGGGCATTCAGCTGGTTAAGGTGAAATAGAAGGAAAACCCAACAGCCCTTTGGTTTTGCTGCTCATCCAACCCCCCCACGCCGGCACAGCCAGTGACACCAGTGCCACCCCCGTGGTGACACAGCCATTTCCATCCAACTGTAAAAACAAGAGAGGAGAAGAGAAACCAAAAGGCAGCTGCACAGCGCAGGGGTTTCACCACGTGAGGGCCTTACCTCCCCACAAAAACCAGGGCTTTGCTGATGCCATGGCTTCTGTTACCTACCCACCCGGCAAAGCCACCTCTGCCACCCTCCCCAGCAGCCCTGGCTCACCAACGCAGTCACAGGTGGGGAATTCAGCCTGTGCCCTCTTGGCAGGGGTGTCCAGGAGGCTTTTGGTCGGCGTGTCCAGGTATTTCAGCGGAGACTCCAAGAAGCCGCTCAGGGTCGGCGTCAGCGGCACCTCGTCCTTGGTGGGTGTTCTGTCGACGTCGTCCACGTCTGGGTTTTGGCTTTCCTCAGAGTAAAAACACGTGGTAGACACCACGGTGATAGCACCAGAAGACTCGATTTTGATCTGTTTGGGGGAGCGGGCAGTGAAGGGTGGCTCTGACAGCGGCCCCTTCCCTGGAGAGACGCTTTTGGGTCCGGCTTGGGGAGCGTTGCAGGGAGCCGGGCTGGCGGTGGTGGCCGTGGTGGTGGCCGTGGTGGTGGCCGTGGTGGGGGACCCTTGTGGAGCTGGTGCTGTCCCCCCCAGCAGCTCGGCAGCCCCGGGGGCGAGCGGGGCAGGCGTCTCGGGGGGCGGCAGGTTGAAATTCTCCCCAAATTCAGCTTCAAATTGTCGGATGAGCTCTTCCAACTTGTCATCCACCATGATGGGAGCCGAGCTGGCCAGCGAGGGGGCAGCCGGCGCTTCCTCCGAGCCAGTCGAGCCTGCCGGCGCCGAGTGAATTTGGGGGCCCCCCCCGGGGGCACCCCTTTCCTGAGAGTCGGAAGCCGGGGGGACGCCGTCCTGGGGGTTTGGTGGCGGGGGGCATGCGGCGGGCAGGGGTAGTGCAAGAGGCTGGTGCGGGAAGGCCGGCGGCGGCTCCGTTTGCATCTCTTCGGCGGGGGGTTCGGCGGGGGGTTCGGCGGGCGCCCGAAACCCCTCCAGGCTGATCTGCCAGAGGGGAGGGAAGAGCGGCTGTGAGTCCTTCTGCTTCGCCTTCTTGATCTGCACTTGCTTGCGGAGAGGTTTGGCCGGCGGGGGCTTTTCGGGCGGTGTTTTCTTCTTCTTCTCTTTGGGCTGCTTTTCGAGGGGCTTGGGGGGCGCGGCGGGGGCGCTGGGAGCCCACCAGCCGCTCGGCGGGTCCGGGGGTGCCGCCGCTGCTGCCAGGCTTTGCTCGAGGAAGAGGCTGCGCTTGTGGTGGAGATGCTGCTGCAGGACCAGCTGCGTCTTCTTGTGCAGGTCGGGCTCCGGCGGTGGCAAGCGGGGCCCACCCGGTGCTTCTTTGCTGGGTGCTCGCTCGGGGGGCTCTGTTTTGGGGGCTGTCACTTTGCCGGCCGTCGCTTCGGGTCTCTTGAAAGCCGCCTTGATGTAGTCGTCAGCATTACCCAGCAGCTGCTCCAGCTCTGCCATGGGGTCTCCAGCCCCCGCTGCGCCCTCGGCCTCCAGCCCCCACGTGGCCGCGAAGTTCCCCCGCGGAGGCGCCGCGCCGAAAAATGGCTCAGGTGCTGCTCCGGGCTCCGGCGGGTAACGGGGCTCGTCCCCTCGCTGCCACGCGGCCCCCGGCGGGCCGAGGGGGCCGGGGCCGAAGGGGACGGCGGGGGACGGCGGCGGCGGGGGCTGCCCATCGCCCGCGGGCTGGGGCAGGGCGGCCGAGAGCTGCGTGAGGGCTTCGATGGCTATGGCGGTCTGCAGGCTGATGTTCTTCTCCTTGGCGATGGTCAGCGCGCTCTGGGAAAAGGGGAGGCCGTCGGGCGGGCACGGCTCGGCAGCCTCAGGCACCGGCTGGGGGTCGATAGCACCTTCTGGGGGAGGAGGCGGGGGGATGGCGGCGGCGCGGGGCCGCGGTGACGCCAGCTCTTCTCCGAGAGCCGTCTTGATCTTCTGCTCCAGCCATTCCAGGTAGTCGGGGCACTCGGGGCCGTCGCAGTTGCAGTTGGGGGGCTTCACACCGTGCTTGGCCAAAGCCAGGGCGGCCTTGAGGGCGTGCAGGTCCTCTCCTCGTGGCACCCCGTCCGCCGTGCCCAGCCCGCCCCGGCTCATCTCCGAGTCGAACTTCTCGTAGAGCAGCGACGGCGACGCCGGCGGTGGGAGCCGGTAGGAGGAAACGGCCTCGGCCACCGCTGAGAAGGCCACCAGGTTGCGGACGTCTTCCAAGTGGGCTTTGCCAGTGGCGGGCGGCTGGCCCGGCGACCACCCGCTGGGCTCCATCAGCACGGTGCCCCCCGCCTCCAGCCGGCCCCCATTCACCAGGCTGAGCCCGTTGCCCTCCTTCAGCCGCCTTTCTTCCACATAATTAATTGGCCCTTCTTCCATTTGGCTTCTGCTGGGTCCATCAACCGCGTTGCCCACCGAACCTGTCTGTGAGGAGGGACAGAGAAGAGACATGAGCATCCTCATGTGCCCCAACCCTAAGTTTTCCCCTCTGTTTCCTTTAGTTCTCCTTTCCCCATCTCATTTTCTGACCGGAGGGATGAAGAGGCAGACGAGCCACGCGGGTTCTGCCCGGCTGGCTGAGTGAGGAGCAGCTCGGCTCAGCTCAGAGGGCGGCCACTTTCCACCGTGCCACCCACGTCCCCACCCCGCCACTCGCTTTCGAAATCACTCACAGGACCGCTCGGGATTTCCATCACCCGCCGAGGTCGGGACAGGCAGGGTGTCCCTGGCTGCGGTGGCACAGTTTGCCCGCGCTGAAGGCAGCAGCACGAGGAGGAGAGGGGGGTTTTGGAGCCGTGCCAGGAGCGAACATCCCGGCCGGGAGCAGCCGTCCTTCAGCCGGGGCCGCGGCACGGCAGGAAGCCGCCGAGTTGGCTACGCCGGTGCCAGGGGCTGTTTCACCTCAAATAACCCCGTGTCTGCATCAACACGGCCGGCCAGGGCTCCCGGGGCCGTGCCAGGCACACACCAAACCCACCCGGTGGCACCCGGGGAGCCCAACACCCTGGGTAAGACCCTCCAAGGGGTTCTGCCAGGGATGGAGGGGGTCGCTCTGCTCTCCGTGGTGCTGTCCCACCTCGGCACTGGGGATTTCGGTGCCGTTTGCTGATAAGCAAGGGGAGCTTCCGGCAAGCTAAAAATACAGCAGAGTTCACTGGAAAAACCATGCCAAAGCAAGCAGAGGCTGTGGGCAGAGCTTCCTGCCTCTGGATGGGGCCGCCAGCGGCCCGTGGGAAGGATCCGCCGCTCAGATTCGAGCCGAAATACAAAGTTAAATACAAAGTTAGTTAAATACAAAGTTAAATACAAGGTTAAATACAAAGTTAAATACAAAGTTACAGCTCCGAGTGTTCAAAGTGACCACGTGTGGCTGCTTTAACCGTTCAGGCACCACGGCTTCAGCACAGAGTCCTTCACCCTTCGCTGTGAGAGCGTGAGCAGAGCCACGCCGCAGAGATAAGAACGCTACGCTGGAGAGATAAGAACCCTGCTGACTCCGGCAAAACCTCGGAGGAACCACTCCCAGCACGACTCTATCCAAAAAACCCCTTTTCCCCAGCGGAGAAATCCCCCAGGGCGGCGCAGTGCCGGTACGGCATCACCCCGTGATGTTTTTCGAGGGGCTCCGGTGCCTTCGGGGCGATGGGACCGGTCCGGCAGGTCCGGGGAGAAAGCGCAGGCCGGGCAGGGTGGGGACAGCGCAGCACGCCTCCGCTCTCCTTTGCAAACCCAGCAGGGAACGGCCTCGCCCGTCCTTCCTCCGCCCTCCTCCTCCTCCTCCTGCCCAGCCAAAGGGGATTTTCCCAAGCGCCGGGGAGATAAGCCCCCTCTCGAGGGCTGCGGAGCCGCCAGGGTCGCCAGCCCAGGGAAATGATGGCAAACCTGCTCTGCCCCGGGTGGGGAGCGGCCCCAAGGGTTTGCCCGGGGAAAGGGCAGGGGAAGCCCCAAAAATCAGCCGCAGGGCCAGGGAGGCACCTTGGGCTGCTCCAGCCCATAACTGGGTTATGGAACCGGGCTGGGAATGTAGGAAAACAGTTCATCGTGTGAACTGAAGGGAGGAGCAAACATCCCCTGCTGCTCCTAAAGGGTTAACCCGAAAGCCACAACCCTCCTAAATCAGTGGAGGAATAAAACTTCACACCCATACACACATATATACATATATATATATAAAAACAATTTTTTCCTGGCTGTCCCATCCAGCTCCTTTTGTTCCAGCCCTGCTGCCTGGGAGATGTTAGGACCCCTCAGGTTCCCCCCACAAATCGATCCCCCCTCCCCATCCCGACACACTCCGGCTGCAATCCCCCCTCACTGCCGTGGGCACCAATTCCTCTGCCCTCGCATTATTTTCCTCGGAAAAAGTTTTCCCAGAGCTCCCGAACCTCCTTCCATTCACCCCGAGAAAGGATACAAGCTGGGGAGGGGAGGAAATTAATTAAAATAAAGAGAAAACCAAGCGATATGGTTGGGGTTAAGCACATCCCCTTCTGCATCCTACAAAAGGGGAAAAAATCCCCGTGAGCACAACAACTTTTTTTTTTTTAACCCGTTTTTCATCCCATTTTAAATCCCCCCCCCAGTTTAAATGCCTTGAACAGAAAGGATGAAAGGGGAAAAAAAAAATTCAGCCACACAGAGGCTGAGCCCGGCTTGGAGCGGTTCCAGGCCGGGCAGCGCTCCCTGGGAACAGCCCGGAGCGCTCGGAGCGCCGCGCGGGCTCGGGGCCGCCTCCGGCCGGGCGGCACTTACGGGTGCGGGGCGGGAGGAGAAGCGGCGGCAGCGGCCGGGGCAGGAGAGAGCGAGCGGGGCCCGCGGGAGCACCGGGAGCCCCGGCCCTCCCCGCCCCCTGCCAGAGCAGCTGCGGGAGCCATTAGCGCCCGCGCCGCGCGCACGTACGGACCGGCCGGCGGCGGCCAGACGGACGGACGGACGGACGGATGGACGGAGAGATGGACGGAGGGAGGGAGGAAGGGAGGGACGGATGGAGGGATGGAGGGAGGGAGGGATGGACGGAGAGAGAGACGAAGGTATGGACGGAGAGAGGGAGGGAGGGAGGGATTGATGGATGGAAGGATGGACGGAGGGACAGGCAGATAGATGGATGGACGGATGGAGGGATGGATGGATGGACAGAGGGATGAATGGACGGATGAACAGATGGAGGGACAAACAGGGATGGATGGATGGATGGATGGATGGATGGATGGATGGATGGATGGATGGATGGATGGATGGATGAAGGGATGGACGGACGGACGGTGCCAAAGAGGTCAGGAGCTGCACAGAACAGAGCACACACACAGCCTGGGATCATCCCATGCAAAAACCACACAATTGGAATAAAAGTGGAGAATTTGAGGGCCAGAGAAAGCTCGGTGGCAATGCTGAGCCCTTCCCGGGGACACTGGGGTGGCTCTGGGGACACCGGGGTGGCTCTGGGGGCAGCGTGTGCCAGGGCTGCAGCGAGGGCACGGCCGGGAGCCGTGGAGGTCAGTGGGAGCTGCTGCCAGCCGGCAGCACGGGCCGGCCAAGAGGGAGCTTTGGCTGGCGGCCCCGCTGCGGTGGAGCCCGGCCAGCCCCGGCACTCGGATTGTGGTTTCCTCCTCTGGCACCCACCCCGGGGATCCTCCTCCCTTGGGACGGTGGCTTTGGGGCACTGCCGGGGGAAGCCCTGAGCGCCGCAGACCCTACAATGACAGCCCAAGGGCTGTGCCAGGGACGGGAATGCTGCAGGGATCACAGCACGCGCTGGGAGCACCACCGGACCCCCAGAGATGGGAAAGCCCTTCCCCATCCCAACCCCTCCACAGCCCCCAGCTGCGGGGAGGAGGGGAGAGGCACAGGAAGGGACAGAGGAAGCAGAAGAGGGAAGTGGAAGGGGAATACGGGGAAGGAGATGAGAGGAAGGAGATGAAGGGGAAGGAGAAGCGGGAGGCAGGCCGCAGAGGAGCAGATGACCTAAATTCAACTCGCCGCCCCTGAAAAGGGGAATTCAGGGAAACGTGGGAAGGCCGAGGGCTGAGTGAGAGCAGTGAGAGCCCCCGGGTCCCCCGGTCCCCCCTGGCGGCCGGGTACCCGCCCTGGTCCCGCCCCTCGCCCGCCCTGTTTCCAGAGCTGTTTCCGCGGCCCGGGCTGACCCCGCGCCGGGGCTGAGCCGCTCACTCCTGTCCTCATTTAGCCCGGAGAAAAGCCGGAGTAACCCAGGGAGCTGAGCTGATCTCCCCTGCAGGAACCCGGCTCTGCTCTACTCCAGTCCCAGGAGCACTCCTGGGGACCCCCATGGGCACGAGCCCTTCCACCCCAGCAACCACTGCACCCCCTCTTCCTCCTCCTTTGGGGTATGACGAGCTGGAGTGTGATAGAGTCCCACTCCCCATCCCACCAGCACCGGGGGCTTCCCAGGGAGGTGGAGGATTTGTGTCCACCTCCAACCTCCTCCAGGAAAAGTGTTTTCCCTTTTGGAAGGGAAGCTTGAGGTGGGGATGTTTGGGGTCAGGATGGTTGGGGAATGGAGGCTCGGGGTGGGAGTACCCAAGAGTGGGGATGCTTGGGGTTGGGGTGAGGATTTTGGGATCAGGAACGCTCGGCAAGGGGATGTTTGAAGCAGGAAGGCTTGGGGTTGGAATGTTTGGGGGGATGCTTGGGGTGAAGATGTTTGGGGTCAGGACATGAAGCAGGGACGAGGAGCAGGAAAACTCGGAGCAGGGACATAGAGCAGGGACACAGAGCAGGGACACAGAGCAGGGACACTGAGCAGGGACACTGAGCAGGGACACCTGGAGCAGGGACACTCAGGGCAGGGACACTCAGGGCAGGGACAAGGAGCAGGAAAACTCGGAGCAGGGGCACAGAGCAGGGACACGGAGCAGGGGCACAGAGCAGGGGCACAGAGCAGGGGCACAGAGCAGGGGCACAGAGCAGGGACACAGAGCAGGGGCACAGAGCAGGGACACGGAGCAGGGACACCTGGAGCAGGACCATGGAACAGGGGCACTCGGAGCAGGGACAGGGAACAGGGGCACTCGGAGCAGGGCCATGGAACAGGGGCACTCGGAGCAGAGACAGGGAACAGGGGCACTCGGAGCAGAGACAGGGAACAGGGGCACTCGGAGCAGGGACAGGGAACAGGGGCACTCGGAGCAGGGACAGGGAACAGGGGCACTCGGAGCAGGGACACCCGGGCCGGGGGCACCCGGGGATGCTCAGCACTGCCTCAGCAGCTGCTCCCAGTGGCCGCTCCCAGCAGAGCAGTTTTTGGGAGGCCGAATGCCCACGCCGTGTGCTCCCAGCACCGCCGAGCCCGCCCGGGAGCCGCCAGCTGGCACAGGCACAGGGAAACGCTTGGCACGGCACAGCTGCCGGCCCGGCCCGGAGCCCAGCTCTTGAAAGGGAAGAAAAGGAGAAAAAACAACAAAAAAAAAACACCCCATGGGACTATTTTTGTTTCTCGAAGCGGTTTTTTCCTTAAACACAGCTGGCTGCCCTCGTGCCGGCTCCCAGATTGGCACGGCTGAATCACCGAGCCTGCTCCGACCCCGGGGAAGGGATGGAGAGGAGGGGAGAAAGGAAAAGGGAAGGGGAGGAGGCAGAGGAAGGGAAAGATGAAGAGGAAGAGGAAGAGGGAAGTGGAAGGAGAATATGGGGAAGGAGATGAAGGCAAAGAGGAAGGAGATGAAAGGAGCAAGGCAAGGGGAAGGGGAAGGGAAGAAGGGAATGAAGAGAAATGGGGAGAAAAGCGAAAAAGGGAAGAAAGGGGAAGCAGGAATGGGAGAAAGGGGATGGGCAAGGAGGGGAAGGGGGGATAGAAAAGGAAGATGGGGATGGGGAGGAAGGGAAACAAGGGGAAGAATGGGAAGGGGGACAGGAGGAAGGTGACAGGGGCAGGGAAGGACGAGGACACATGGGAAGGAAGTGGAAGCACATGAGCTGTGTGGGAAAGGCCTGGGGCCTCTCCTCACCTGCCACCCGGCCCAGCTGCACTTCCCATCCCACTCCAGCCCAATTTCACAGCCCTCAGCGCCAGCATCCCCCACAGGAGCAGGCTCCGTCCCCTCCCAGCCCCCACAGCCCCCAGTGGGAGCATTTCCACCCCACCAACTGCTCTGCACTGCAAATCAAGGGGAAAAGCCAGGTTTGGAGGAGCGAGGAGGAAAGGTTTTCCACAGCCAAACTGCACCCCAGTTTCCAAGGCTTTGAACAGGGGAGGAGTCTCTGCACCCTCCTGGTCGCCAGGTGCAAGCCAGGGATGTGCCAGCCAGCACCCATGGGTGCCCAGCTCCCCTCCAGGTTATCCCCATCCCATCATGCCTGGGGGATGCTGCTGTGCCAGCCAGCACCCATGGGTGCCCAGCTCCCCTCCAGGTTATCCCCATCCCATCATACCTGGGGGATGCTGCTGTGCCAGCCAGCACCCATGGGTGCCCAGCTCCCCTCCAGGTTATCCCCATCCCATCATACCTGGGGGATGCTGCTGTGCCCCCCCTCCCTGGGACGTGGGGCTCCTCACGCCGCGCACAGCCCGACCTTCAGCAGAGGAGGAGGAGGAAGAGGAGGAGGAGGAGGAGGAGAGCCGTGTGTGCCGCCTGGCAAGCACAGGCACGTTGCTGGCGCGACGGCCGGCGGGCAGGAGCCGGGAGATGAGTGGGAGCCGGGCCCTGCCCCGCCTGGGAGCGGGGAAAACGCCTGCCCTGCCAAACCCACAGCTGGTTTCGCCGCCACGTCCCGTTCCCCGTGGGGAAAAGCATCTCGTGGCAGGTGGGAGACGCAGCTCCTTCGGATGAAATCCCTTTCCCCAGAGCTGGAGGAAGGTGCACGGTGAGGAAAATGTGTTGGCAGCACGGCATCGGCAAAGTGCAGCACGCTGTACAAAGAAATCCCTTTTTCTACCCAAAAATTTCAAGCTCTCCTGCTATCCCACTGCCTCAGGGGGCTGGGGCCGCTGAGTCAGCGCCGGCTCTGCTGAGTCACCGGGGCCACATCAGCCGATGAGCTCAGCGCGGGGGTTCGGCATCTCCACGCTCCTCGGAGCCTTTGCCAACACCTCTGCCAGCACTCCGGGGTCTCACCGGCTCCTCCTCAGCCATCCCCAAAGCCACCGCGCAAATCCAACACCACAGAAACGCAACCAACAAAGAGTGAGCACGCCGGGGAAGCCGGTGACGTTTCCAGCCTTCCCACCCTCCAACCACGGCCGTGGGTCCTCTCCAAAAACACCTCAGCACAGACCACCCACGAGCCGGGACGGCAGCCACCCTCATCCTCCCCACCTCGCTCGCCAAAAGAGGAAATGGAACAGTGAAAGGACAGAAAAACGAAATCTGGTTTTGCCTTTTTTCCCTGCCCTCCTCACTGGGGTCAGCAGCAGCATGGGGGAAAGCGCCCAAAGGGTGAAAGAACAGAAAAATGAAATCTGGTTTTGCCTTTTCTTTTCCCCCACCTTGTTGAGGTCAGCAGCACCACGGGGAAAAGCGCTGAATGGTGAAAGAACAGAAAAATGTAATCTGGTTTTGCCTTTTTTTCTTTTCCCCTCGCTGGGGTCAGCAGCAGCACAGGGGAAAGCACCAAACAGTGAAAGAACAGAAAAATGTAATCTGGTTTTGCCTTTTTTTCTTTTCCCCTCGCTGGGGTCAGCAGCAGCACGGGGACAGCGCCGCTGCCGCCTCCGGTGTCCCCAGCCCGGCGGTGCGGGGCTGATGATGATGACTCACGGGGAAGGCGGGAGGAAGGAGGGGGGGAAGCGGCGCGTGCACGGGGCCGTGGTGTTTGTAAACCTAAAAAAAGCCATGTGCGGGCAGGCAGCGTGCTGGGCCGGCGGGGAGGCGGGGAGGGAGAGCCACAGGGCAGGCGGCGTCATCCCAGTGCGATCCCAGTGCCATCCCAGTGCGATCCCAGTGCGATCCCAGTGCCATCCCAGTGCGATCCCAGTGCCATCCCAGTGCGATCCCAGTGCCATCCCAGTGCTATCCCAGTGCGATCCCAGTGCGATCCCAGTGCGATCCCAGTGCCATCCCAGTGGGATCCCAGTGCGATCCCAGTGCGATCCCAGTGCGATCCCAGTGCGATCCCAGTGTGATCCCAGTGGGATCCCAGTGCAATCCCAGTGGGATCCCAGTGGGATCCCAGTGTGACCCCAGGGCAATCCCAGTGGATCCCGGGGGGAACAGGGAGATCCACAGGACAGGCATGATCCCAGTGTGATCCCAGTACGCTCCCAGTGGATTCCCAGTGCGATCCCAGTGTGATCCAGCAGGCAGGCGTGCTCCCAGTGCACTCCCAGTGCTCCCAGTGCACTCCAGCTGGCAGACATCTGTTCCCAGTGTGCTCCAACACCAAACATCCCAACCAGGGAGGCTCACAGAGACACCTGGCACAGCTGGGAGAAGCCAGCACTGCCACCAGGGCTGGTGCAGCCGTGGCGTTAATTAAGTGCTGGGCCTTTAATTGCAGCGGCGTTAATTGGTGAGGGTTTAGGCGCCTGAGCTTTAACTGCAGCGGCGTCAATGCAACGGCCTTAAGTGCAGAGGCTTTAATTGCAACACCAGTGGGTTCCTCACTCATCCTGCCCCCCCTCTGGAGCCCCTCACTCACCCTGCCCCCCTCTGGAGCCCCTCACTCACCCTGTCCCACCTCTGGAGCCCCTCACTCACCCTGCCCCACATTCCCTGCTCCATCCCAGCTCCCGGGATGTTTCTCCATCCTTTCCAGCCAGCCTGAGAAGCAGAGCAGACTGTGCCACCAGCCCTGTGGTGACAAACCCTCTGGCCACCCCACGGCCTCCACGCTGACAACTGCAGCATTTACAACTTGCTCCAATCCTTTTCCTTTTTTTTTTTTTGCAGCATTTTCAGGGCTCAGGGTGGTTCGGAATATTTTTTTCCCCTCGTTTGGCTGCGATGGGAACTGCAGGCTCAGGAGCTCGTGGTCCCCAGCTCCCCCCTTCGACAGCAAAATCTCATTTAATCAAAAGATGCGGTGACTGGATGTGCAGAAGCACTTGGCTCTCGCTCTCTTTTTTTCCCCTTCAGAACTGCCATTTTAGCTGTAGCAAACAAACACGCTGCATTGTCCCTGCCTCCACAGCCCTGCCTGCAAACCCCAGCCCAGCAAAAGGGGATTTTGGCCCCGGGACAGAGGAGCAAAGGGGCTGAGCTGGGTTGGTGGGGCTGGCAGTGGTGTGGCGGGCAGATGTGGAATGGGGACGGGCCCATCGCAGCTGTTTCACCTCCAGCCTCTTCCCGTTTCATTTCATCTCCCCTTGGACGCCGGCCCGGGGAGCGGGGGATAAATAAAAAAAGCTCTTTCATCCTCAGAAACGGTCTGGCACCCTTCTACACAGAGCTCAAAGCGCCGAGATTAAAGCGCTGGCACAGGATGGAGCAGGGGGTGTCCCCAGGAGGGATTTGGGGGCATCTTCCCCACCCCAGCCCGCAGCGGGGACAGCGAGGGGACAGGGACACTGGGTTTGGTGCTGGCCCCTTCAGGATGTCCCCTTGAGAGGAAGCACACGTGGAGTCAGGGACACGGTGGGGACAGGGAATGGGGACCCAGCGCCACAGGGACAGGGAAAGCTGGCACGGGCTGGGACCGAGGACCCCAGTGTCACCAAGGGTCCAGCACAGGCAGGAAGGGACCCCAGGGGAATGAGAATGGGGACAAGGGACCCCAGTGGCATGGGAATGGGGACAAGGGAGCCCTGTCCACACAAGGAAAGGACTGGGGACACCAATGGCACAGGAATGGGGACAAGGGACCCCAATGGCATGGGGATGGGGACAAGGAACTCTTGTGCATGCAGGTAGAGGACTTGGGACCCCAGTGGCATGGGAATGGGGACAAGGGACCCTGCACAGGCAGAAGGGACCCCAAAGGCATGGGAATGGGACTAGGGGATAGGGGACCCCAGTGGCATGGGAATGGGGACAAGGGACCCTGCACAGGCAGGAATGGATCAGGAATGCCAGCACTGCAGGAACAGGGAGCAGGGAGCCAAGCGTGCACGGGCTGGGGACAAGGGACACCGCTGCCATGGGGATGGGGACACTGGCACACACAAACAGGGAACCGAGGATCCTGATGGAGCAGATAGGGACTGGGAGACTCCCACAGGGAACCCCAAGGCTGTGGGGACAGGGGCACACACACTGCCACGGGGACACACGGGCAGGGGACAGAGCACGCCGATGTCACACGGATGGGGAGCAGGGATCCCAATAGTGTGGGAACGGAGACTGGGAACACTGGAACACGCAGGAAGGAGTCTGAATATCCCAAAGGCACGGAGACAGGGACCAGGCACCCCAGCACACACAGACAGGGCACCAGGCAACCCAGGAGGACAAGAACTGGGGACTGCAGCACGTGCAGAACCAGGACCAAGGACCCTGGCACCATGGGGACAAGGACTGGGGACCCCAGTGCCATGGGGACAGCTCATTCCCAGAGTGCCAGCACCAGGAACACCCCAGCAAGGGCTTTTTGGGACACAGACCCACAGCACAACCAGGAGTCCCAGAGACATCATGCCACCACTTTGCCATCCCCATTCCCAGCTGGGCCAGCAAAGCCCCTCAAAGGAAAGGCCAAAATGCTGGGGACACACACGTCCCAGACCCCACCAGAGCCACCTTCCCCCTTAATTACCTGTGGAAAAGAGTCCATGCCAGGCAATCCGGAAAACAAACCCGGTCACAGCTAACGAGGTGCCAAAGGCCAAGAGCTGGGCTCGTTTATGGGGCCACCATAACACCCTGGAGGACTCTGCCCAGCCCTTCCCAGCATGATGCAACCTCGGGGCTCACCGCATCCCGGCACAACCCACCGCCCCGGCACCTGCCACCGGCTCTAGCTGCGATTTCTGATTTTTGGGGTTTGTTTTTTGCTTTTTTCTCCGCACAGCAGCCGGAGGCAGCTCCGGCGTTGGCGGGCGCACGCGCCGGCCGCGAGATCCGAAGCATCCCCACATGTGGTGCCAAAAACGCCGCTCACCGCCGGCTCCCAACTTGGATTTTTGGCAACGCTCTCCCCACCCTGACCTCGGCGAATGTCCCTTGGAGCCACCAACACCCGCAGCCGCTCGGGATGCCAAAACTGCCAAACCGCGCCGGGATATAACCAAAATCACCGCCTGGGTGGGTGGGGGAGACCCATCCTGAGGAGGAGCAGCTGTTTTTTGCGCCCACCTCCGTCCTGCCGTGACGGAAAGCGGGGGGATGCCCGCTCCGGACCCCGGGACTTCGTCACGGCGAGGGATGACAGCTGCCACCGGCCCCGGGTGACGTCACGGTGACGTCACGGCGGGGAGCCTCATCGCCCTTGTTCGCATCACCCCGCCGCACCTCTGAGCTCAGCGCATTTCGCGATGGGTTAATGGAAATAATGATTAATAAAGGCGAAAAAGCACACGGGGGAATGACGATATGGGGGGGAGAGGGGGGTGCACCTTAAGGTTTATCGCCCTCCCAGCCCTAAACACCACCCCCCCCCCTTCACCCCCCCCCAACCACGAAGCGATGCTGGAGGGAAAGGAAAGGGATAAAAGAAGGAAAACAGCCCCAAAACGGGGGCGGGGGCGCGGGGCCCTCCCCAGGCCCCGCCGCTTTGTCCTCTCGGCCCCGCGGGGCCGCCAACACCGCGGGGGGTGGTCTTTAACCTCCCCCGCACCGCCCCGCAAGCCCCAGGAGGGATTGGGGATTTTTGGGGAGGGTTTGGGGGGCTGCAAAGGGAGGGTTTTGGAAGGGAGAAGGGGTGCGCTTACCTCGCCGTTGCCCCCGCGCTGCCCCGCAGCCCCCGCCGGCCCCGCACGGCGCCGGCCCTCAGGAGGAAGCCATCTTGTCTCCCTCTCCTCCGCGCTCCCTCACCGCCGCCCCGCTGCAGCCGGGGGGGGGAATGAGCGCCGCATCCCTGCTCCCCCCCTGTCCTCCTCCTCCTCCTCTTCTTCTTCCCTCCTTCCTCCTCCTCCTCCTCCTCCTCCTCCTTCCTCCTCCTCCTTCTTCCTCCTCCTCCTCCTCCTTTCCCCCCCACGCGCAGCCCCCCCCCCTTTCCCCCACGCAGTGGCACCGCCCGCCCGCTCCCTGCGCTGCGCAGGAGCGGGCCATGTGGGGGACGCGGGGGGGGACACGGGGGGATGTGGGGACACGGAGGGACACGGACGGGGGGCATGAGAGGGACATGGGGGGGACACGAAGGGGACACGGTGAGGACATGAGGGGGGACACGGGGGAATGTGGGGACATGAGAGGGACACGGAGGGAGACATGATGGGGACGCAAGCGGTGACACGGGGGATTTGGGGGCACGAGGGGGACACGGAGGAGGGACAGGGGAGACATGAAGGGGACACGAGGGGGGACATGACAGAGATGTGGGGACTCGAGGGGGACACGGGGGGGATATGGGGACACGAGTGGGACATGAGAGGCCCATGGAGGGATGTGGGGACATGAGGGGACATGGGGGGTTGCAGGTGGCGCACTAGGGGGACGCGGACAGGGACACAGGCCCGCGACCCCACAACCCCAAAATGGGGTCACACGCCCCCCAAGCCCTGCCCTTTGTGTCATTGTCCCCCAGGAAACTGTGGCGGGGGTGGGAGCAGCCAAAAAAGCCCAAAAGCAGCCGGGGAGCCCCCAAAAGCTCTTTACACACACCGCACCCCGACATTCTCCTGCCATTAAAGCCCTGGCTACCTTGTTAATTGTTGTCCATTAATTTGGGTATGTTAATTGGGGAATATTGGTCATTTGGCTTGGATAAACCTGAGTCCGGGGCTGGATAAACCTGAGTCCAGGCCTTGGATAAATCCAAATCTAGGCTCAGATAAACCCAAGCCCGGGCTTGGATAAACCAGAGTCTGGGGCTGGATAAATCCAAATCTAGGCTCGGATAAACCCAAGCCCGGGCTTGGATAAACGCGGGTCTGGGGCTGGATAAAGCTGGGTGCAGGGTTGGATAAACCCAAGTCCAGGCTTGGAAAAACCCAAGTCAAGGGTTGGATAAACCTGAGTCCGGGCTTGGATAAACCTGAGTCTAGGGCTGGATAAACCCAAGTATAGGGCTGGATAAACCCAGGTATGGGGCTGGATAAATCCGAAGTCCAGACTTGGATAAACCTGAGTCCGGGGCTGGTGCCCTCATCCTTGCTGGGAATGGGGTTTTCTGTGGGGTTTATTTAGGATTTCTTCCCCAAAACTGAAGGGGATGGGTCGGAGCATCCTTCCCTGGGCTGGGGCGGTCGGCGCTAATGAGCGGCTTCCCAAGACGTTGATTAGTTATGCAAATGAGTGGGAAAAACACCCAGAGCCGCGCGGGAAGGCAGCAGAGGGTCCGAGAGCTCAGCCTTGACCTCTGCCATCCTCCTCCTCCTCTTCCTCCCCACGGATGGGGAAAATCGGGGGGAAAAATCAGGAAATCAGCCCCGGGGGGACAGCAGGAGCTGCAGGCGGGCCTGGCCCAGCAGGAGGAACTGGAGGAACTGGAGGAACTGGTGCAGGGAGAGACTCCGGGCACAGCGTGGGAATCGCGGCACACCCGGCCCGGGGATGCCCCCCGGCCAACATCCCAAAAATTCCTCTTTTTCCCCCCAAATCCTGCCTGGAAAAAGCAGCACGGACAAACCCTCCCCGCCGCTTTTCGGTTTCCAGCCGCGTTTTGCCCAGGGCAAAGTCCTTGCCGTGCCTCGCCGAGCCACCTGTGCCAAGGTCCATGCCACCCCATGCCACCCGTGCCACCCTCCCGAGGGGAAAAAAAACCTCGGATCCACCACGAAAACACACCAAAAAAACAGCGCAAAGCAACACCGGATTTGGGGTTTTTTTAGGGGGAAAAGCACCAAAATCAACGCCAAGCAGATGTTTCTCCCTCTCACGTTGGGGACCCCCCAGCTGGAGCAAATCCCCCCTTTTTTTTTTGTACAAAATGTGGAATCCGGGTTCCAAGCACCCCGGCGTTGGGATTTTTTTGGGGTGAAGAAAACGCCGCGACTCGTTCAGCTCCGAGGTGCCCCCGGCCCGGCACGGCTCTGCCTCCCCCTTCCTTGGCACCCCCTCTTTTTTTGGGGGCACCCGGGTGGGTTCCGTGCAGCGTTTTGAGAGGAATCCCAAGGAATTCGGTTCAAAGTTGGGTTTGGTCCCGCCCGTCCCGCGGCGCTGCTTTGGGGATGCCCCAGGGACGAGATGAAATTTTTATTTTTTTTTTTTTTGGGAGGTGGTTTAAAGCATCCAAGTGGCCTTTAAGGCAGCAGAAAGTCCCATTTCTCACGGAAATACCCTTAAAAAAAACCAAAAAACAAACCCAACCACCACCACCGACCAAGGAGGGGCTTTCCCTGCCCACCCCCTCCGAGTGACGCTACAAAGGGGTCACAAATCACCCCAAAAATTAGTGGTGAGAGGTGGGGACGGGGTTTGGGGTCACAAATCACCCCAAAAATTAGTGGTGAGAGGTGGGGACGGGGTTTGGGGTCACAAATCATCCCAAAAAGTGGGGCTGAGAGGGGGGGACGGGGTTTGGGGTCACAAATCACCCCAAAAAGTGGTGGTGAGAAGGAGGGACGGGGTTTGGGGGAGCTGGGGCTCGCTCACCTCCCTGCGGAGCCTCTCCATCTCCATCCCGGGGGGGCAGCGTCAGATTTCGGGGCTTCCCCCGGCCGGGGGGGCGGCCGGGCCGGGCTGGCGGAGCCCCCAGGGCGGCGACGGCGACATGGCGGGGTCAGCGCGTCCCCCAGCGCGGGGACAGCGCGGCTGCTGCGGGACAGAGCCGCGGGTCACCCCCCGTTTGAGTTTCCACACGGGGGGGGCGGCCCCGCTGTCTCCCCACCCCTCAATCCCCCCCCAAAACCGGGGTGCAGCCTCGCTGCTTTTAATCCCACCCCTTCTTTCTTCCAACCTCATTTTCCCTTCCTCTCTCTTTTTTTTTTTTTTTTTTTTTTTTTTTTTTCCATTTTTTCCTCCCCCCCCCCCTCAACCCCGCACAACTTCCCAACTTCAGCCGCGCACCGGCAACTTTCCGCCTCCCCCAAAATCCCCCGAATTTCCACAGAAAAAAATTCATTTACCGGCCAAAAATCAATGGGGGTTCGCCCCCGCTATTTCCCCGCGGGGCTCGGGCCGGGGCTGAGCGCGCTGCCGGCGGCCGGGGGGGCTCGGGGGGACCCCGAGGGGCTCGGGATGTCGCGGGCACCCCGAGGGCAGCCCGGAGCCGCCGCACGTTGCCGCCGCCGCCGCCGCCGCCGCTCTGCTGCTGCTGCTGCTGCTTCCTTTGTTCTGCAGCGCCCGCTCGGGGGACCCGCCGGGCGCACGGGGGGCTCCGGGCCCGCGCCGGGGGCTCGGGGGTAACGGGGGAGCGGGGAGGGCGGCGGGGGAACGGGGAAATGGGGAGGGGGAGGGCGGCGGGGGGAACGGGGGGAACGGGGAGGGAGCGAACCCCGGGGGCAACGGGGGAAACGGGGAAGCGGGGAGGGGGAGAACCCTGGGGGTAGCGGGGGGAACCGCGGGGGTAACGGGGGGAGCGGGGAGGACAACGGGGGTGACGGGGAAATGGGGAAGGGGAGGGCAGCGGAGAGAACGGGGAGAACCCCGGGGGAATGGGGAAGTGGGGAGGGGGAGGACAGCGGGGGGAACGGGGGTAACGGGAGGGGGAAAACACCGGGGGGCTCGGGGGTAACGGGGGGAGCGGGGGGAATGGGGAGGGGGCGAACCTGGGGGAACGGGGGGAAACCTGGGGGGAAATGGGGGGAAACGAGACGGGGAGAACCCCGGGGGGAACGGGGAGGGGGCGAAGCCCGGGGGGAACCCCAGGGGGAACGGGAGGGGGAGAACACCGGGGAAATGGGGAGAACGGGGAGAGAGCGAACCCCAAGGGTAACGGGGGAAACAGGGAGGGAGAGAACACCGGGAGAAACGGGGGGAACTCCGGAGGGAACGGGAGAGGGAGAACCCCGGGGGGCTCGGGGGGAACGGGGGAAACGGGGAGGGGGAGAACTCCGGGAGGAACGAGGGTAATGGGGAGAGGGCGAACCCCGAGGGGTTTGGGGGTAATGGGGGGAACGGAGAGGGGGGAGAACCCCGAGGGGAACGGGGGGCAACGAGGAGGGGACGAATCCCAGGGGTTAATGGGGAGAACGGGGATAACGGGGAGGGGGAGAACCCCGGGGGTAACAGGGAGAAAGGGGGGTGGGAGTGTTGTGGGGTTTTGCTGCTGTAGGGTGGCTGAGCTGTTTTTGTAGGGTTGTTGTAGGGTGGGGGGTTGTGCGACCCTGCTGGGTTTGTGGGGTTGTTTGAGTCCTCTGGTGGCGTTGGTGCTGTTTTTGTAGGGTCGGTAGCAGGGGTCTGGGCGGGTCTCACTCTGTGTTGTTGTAGGGTCACCGGGGGAAATGCCAAGGGGTGGCAGCCCGGCTCCTGTGCCCCCCACCCTGCCCATATCCTGTTCCACAGCCCCAAAAATCCCCTCTACCCTGCCCCAGATATCCCACCCCACATTCCCTAAATCCCCCACACCCGATTCCCCCATTTCCTGCCCCATATCCCACCCCACAGCCCCCAAATCCCTCACAACCCGGATCCCCCATTCCCTGCCCCATATCCTCCCAAATCACCACCCCAATCCCACCCCCCCGTGTTTTTGTAGGGTCTCACACCAGGTTGAGCACCGTCCCCCATTCCCCTTTTAGGACCCAAATCCCCTTGGTTTTCCCCCAAACCCACGGGGCACTGCCATCCCCCCATCTCAAACCCCCAAAACTGGGGGAACAATGTCCCCCCATGTCCCCTTATTGTCCCCTTATTGTCCCCCCCGTGTCCCCTTAGGGCCACCCCAACCCTGCACACCCCAAGAAAGACACGGAGCAGCTCCTCAGCGATTTGATGTTAATTTAAGGAAACAATTAAATACAAAATAACAAACGATGGGGGTTGGGTGAAACACCGGGATTTTCCACGGGAATTGCAGCAGGAAACCCACCCCAAAGAGGGGCAGGGGGTCACAGCAAGGACCTGGGCAATCCTGACCCCAAAACCCCGCACGGCCCTGGGGATCCGGCCCTGGCCGGGACAGAGGGGATGAGGGGACAGTGGGGACCAGGACGTGTCCCCTGTGCTCAGGATTGTGTCCCTTGTCCTTGGGATCGTGTCCTTTGTCCTCAGGATTGTGTCCCACATCCTCAGGACCGTGTCCCCTGTCCTCAGGATCATGTCCCCTGTCCTTGGGACCGTGTCCTTTGTCTTTGGGATCATGTCCCCTGTCCCCAGGACCGTGTCCCCTGTCCCTGGGACCGTGTCCCTTGTCCCTCTCCGTGTCCCTTCCCGGGGACGCTGTCCTTTGTCCGAGCTCAGGGCGTGTCCGCACTGGGATGCATGTCCTTTGTCTTTGGGACCCAGGGATCCCGTCACAAGGGCCTTCCACCTGCCCGGCTCAGCCTGGCTGAAGGGGTGGCACCGGGCTGGCACAAGGATGGTGTAGGAATGGGCTGGGGTGGCACCAGGATGGCACTGGGATGGGGCAGGGGTGGCACTGGGATGGCACTGGGATGGACTGGGATGGAACTGGGATGATGTAGGAATGGACTGGGGTGGCACTGGGATGGCCCTGGGATGGCACTGGCACGGTACAGGAACAAGCAGGGGTGGCACCAGGATGGCACTGGGATGGACTGGGATGGCACTGGGGTGGAGTAGGGTAGCACTGGGATGGCACTGGCACTGGGACGGTGGAGGAATGGACTGGGATGGCACTGGGATGGCACTGGGATGGCACTGGGGTGGAACTGGGATGGCCTTGGCACTGGGACGGTGTAGGAAGGGACTGGGGTGGCACCAGGACCGTGCAAGGGTGGCACCAGCACATCCCTGGCACAGCTGAGGTTTAACCCCCTCGGAGCCACCCCACCCTGGCTCTGCTGGCACCAGGCTGTGCCACCGCACCTGTGCCACCCCACCCTGGCTCTGGTGGCAGCAGGATGGCACCAGGCAGTGCCACCCCCCCGTGGCACCCACCTGTGCCATGAGCTGGCCCTGCCTGGCCACGTCGTGCTCGAAGTCCTGCTCCGCGTCCAGCACCAGGACGGGCGCGCGCCGCGCCGCCTCGCAGTGGATCCTGCAGGGGGAGGCACGGCCAGGGCTCAACCCCAAAACCCCCACAAAAAACCGCAAAAAACCCCAAAACCCGGGGCACCCCAAGGCTGGGCACGCGTTGGGACTCACTCGGTGGCCCTGGCCACCAGCCAGAGCTCGTGCTGGCCGTGCAGCTGCTGCAGGTAGCCCAGCTGGATCCCGCCCTCCTCGCTCCTCGCCCGCCGCCGCAGCCGCTGCAGGCACGTCTGGGGGGAATACATGAAAATAAATCAATTTAGCACATTACAATTTATCCTAAACCCACCCTATACCCGCCCTAAGCCCCATCCTGAACCCACCCTAACCCTCACCCTAAACCCACCCTGAACCAACCCTAAACCCATCCTAAAACCCATCCTAAACCCCACCTAAACTCACCCTAAAACCATCCTAAACCCACCCTAAAACCGTAAAACCCATCCAAAACCCCACCTAAACTCATCGTAAAACCCCTCCTAAACCCACCCTAAAGCCATGTAAAACCCATCCTAAACCCCACCTAAACTCACCCTAAAACCATCCTAAACCCACCCTAAAACCATCCTAAACCCCACCTAAACTCATCGTAAAACCCTCCTAAACTCACCCTAAAACCATGTAAAACCCATCCTAAACCCCACCCTAAACTCACCCTAAAACCATCCTAAACCCACCCTAAAACCATCTAAAACCCATCCTACACCCCACCTAAACTCATTGTAAAACCCCTCCTAAACCCACCCTAAAACCATGTAAAACCCATCCTAAACCCCACCTAAACTCACCCTAAAACCATCCTAAACCCATCCTAAACCCCACCCTTAACTCACCCTAATCCCCAGCCTAAAATCCATCCTAAACCCCCATAAAGCCACCTGAACAACCAACCTTAACCCCCATCCTAAAACCCACCCTAAACCCACGGGATAAACCCCGCCCTGCTCCCCCAGGTGTGGAACTCCAGGTGCCCCCGGTGCCCACCTGGGGGCTGAGCAGTGCCTGGTGCCCACCTGGGGCAGCCCCATGCCCAGTGCCCACCTGGGGCAGTCTCAGTGCCCACCTGGGGCAGTCTCAGTGCCCAGTGCCCACCTGGGGGCTGAGCAGTGCCCACCTGGGGCAGTCCCAGTGCCCACCTGGGGCAGCCCCGTGCCCGGTGCCCACCTGGGGGTTGAGCAGTGCCCACCTGGGGGCTGAGCAGTGCCCACCTGGGGGCTGAGCAGTGCCCACCTGGGGGCTGAGCAGTGCCCACCTGGGGCAGCCCCGTGCCCGGTGCCCACCTGGGGCAGTCCTGGTGCCCAGTGCCCACCTGGGGCAGTCCCAGTGCCCACCTGGGGCTGAGCAGTGCCCACCTGGGGGCTGTGCAGTGCCCACCTGGGGCAGCCCCGTGCCCACCTGGGGGTTGAGCAGTGCCCACCTGCAGCAGTCCCAGTGCCCACCTGGGGCAGCCCCGTGCCCACCTGGGGGTTGAGCAGTGCCCACCTGCAGCAGTCCCAGTGCCCACCTGGGGCAGCCCCATGCCCACCTGGGGCAGCCCCGTGCCCACCTGGGGGTTGAGCAGTGCCCACCTGCAGCAGTCCCAGTGCCCACCTGGGGCAGCCCCATGCCCACCTGGGGCAGCCCCATGCCCACCTGGGGCAGCCCCGTGCCCGGTGCCCACCTGGGGCAGCCCCGTGCCCACCTGGGGCAGTCCCAGTGCCCGGTGCCCACCTGGGGGCTGGCGCGCAGGTACAGGAAGCCGTGGGGGGCAGCGTGGGGTGCCAGGTGCCGCAGCAGCAGCTCGTGCCACTCCTGGTAGATCGCCCACTCCAGGGGCTGCAGGTGCCCGGCCTCCAGCAGGGTCTTGGCAAAGACGTACCTGGGCACGGATGGGCACAGGGGGATTTTGGCACTGATTTGGGGGTTTTTGGGGTTTTTTTGTAGCCAGGAGGAGATGCAGGTGCTCCTCCTTGGTGTATATAAAATATATATAGAAGTACATTAAATAGATAGGAAATAGAAATAAAATATATTTTAAAGTATATATATACATTATATATTAAAAATATAGAAAAATATAGAGAAAACAGCGGTAAAATATAGATAAGCTATAGATAAAATATACATAAAATATACATAAAATATAGGTAAGATATAGATAAAATATAGATAAAATATAGATAAGATATAGATAAAATATAGGTAAAATATAGGTAAGATATAGATAAAATATAGGTAAAATATAGGTAAGATATAGATAAAATATAGATAAAATATAGATAAGATATAGATAAAATACAGATAAAATATAGGTAAGATATAGATAAAATATACATAAAATATAGATAAAATATAGATAAAATATAGATAAAATATAGATAAAATATAGGTAAGATATAGATAAAATACAGATAAAATATAGATAAGATATAGATAAGATATAGATAAAATATAGATAAGATATAGATAAAATATAGGTAAGATATAGATAAGATATAGATAAAATATAGGTAAAATATAGGTAAGATATAGATAAAATATAGATAAAATATAGATAAGATATAGATAAAATATAGATAAGATATAGATAAAATATAGATAAAATATAGGTAAAATATAGATAAGATATAGATAAAATATAGATAAAATATAGATAAAATATAGGTAAGATATAGATAAAATATAGATAAAATATAGATAAAATATAGATAAAATATAGATAAGATATAGATAAAATATAGGTAAGATATAGATAAAATATAGATAAAATATAGATAAAATATAGGTAAGATATAGATAAAATATAGATAAGATATAGATAAGATATAGGTAAGATATAGATAAAATATAGATAAAATATAGATAAAATATAGGTAAGATATAGATAAAATATAGATAAAATATAGATAAGATATAGATAAAATATAGATAAAATATAGATAAAATATAGATAAGATATAGATAAAATATAGGTAAAATATAGATAAAATATAGATAAAATATAGATAAAATATAGGTAAGATATAGATAAAATATAGATAAAATATAGATAAGATATAGATAAAATATAGATAAGATATAGATAAGATATAGATAAAATATAGGTAAAATATAGATAAGATATAGATAAAATATAGATAAAATATAGGTAAGATATAGATAAAATATAGATAAGATATAGATAAGATATATATAAGATATAGATAAAATATAGATAAAAACAAGGAGCTGCAGTTGCTCCTCCTTGGTGTATATATCAAAATATTTAAAATATATATAAAATATGTAACATAAATAAAAGTATATAACATATATTATATATACTATATCTTTAAAATATATATAGAATATGAAATCATTATAAAATATATATTAAAATATATGAAGATATATATTATATATAATATATCTGACATATATAAAATATATATTATATTATATAAAAAATATAAAAATATTAAACATATACAATAAAATAGATAAAAAATACACATTTAATTTAAAAGATGGCACGAAGACAAGACAAAGGTTAAAACCAAGGTTAAATCAAACACAGGCCTGGCATCACCCAAAGGCCTTCACGGGGCACCCCCAAATGACCCCAAAATGCCATTCCTGCCATTAAACCCCTCTGGGCAGCACTGGGGACAGACCCTGCCCACCCTGGGCACCCCAGCCCAACCCCAGCCCGTCCTTTGGGGTACCCCTGCCCCTGTTTGGGGTTCCCATGCCCCCTTTGGTGTCCCCTGCCCCCTTTTTGGGGTTCCCATGCCCCTGTTTGGTGTCCCATGCCCCTGTTTGGTGTCCCCATGCCCCCTTTGGTGTCCCCATGCCCCTGTTTGGTGTCCCCATGCCCTGTTTGGTGTCCCATGCCCCGTTTGGTGTCCCATGCCCTGTTTGGTGTCCCCATGCCCCCTTTGGTGTCCCCATGCCCCCCTTTCTGGTGTCCCATGCCCCTGTTTGGTGTCCCATGCCCTGTTTGGTGTCCCATGCCCCTGTTTGGTGTCCCCATGCCCCCTTTGGTGTCCCATGCCCCTGTTTGGTGTCCCATGCCCTGTTTGGTGTCCCCATGCCCCTGTTTGGTGTCCCATGCCCTGTTTGGTGTCCCATGCCCCCTTTGGTGTCCCCATGCCCCTGTTTGGTGTCCCCATGCCCCCTTTGGTGTCCCATGCCCCCTTTGGTGTCCCCATGCCCCTGTTTGGTGTCCCCATGCCCCCTTTGGTGTCCCATGCCCCTGTTTGGTGTCCCCATGCCCTGTTTGGTGTCCCATGCCCCGTTTGGTGTCCCATGCCCCTGTTTGGTGTCCCATGCCCTGTTTGGTGTCCCCATGCCCCGTTTGGTGTCCCATGCCCTGTTTGGTGTCCCCATGCCCCTGTTTGGTGTCCCATGCCCCTGTTTGGTGTCCCATGCCCTGTTTGGTGTCCCCATGCCCTGTTTGGTGTCCCATGCCCCTGTTTGGTGTCCCATGCCCTTTTGGTGTCCCATGCCCCCTTTGGTGTCCCATGCCCTGTTTGGTGTCCCCATGCCCCTGTTTGGTGTCCCATGCCCCTGTTTGGTGTCCCATGCCCTGTTTGGTGTCCCCATGCCCTGTTTGGTGTCCCCATGCCCCTGTTTGGTGCCCCATGCCCTGTTTGGTGTCCCCATGCCCCTGTTTGGTGTCCCCATGCCCTGTTTGGTGTCCCCATGCCCTGTTTGGTGTCCCATGCCCCTGTTTGGTGTCCCCATGCCCCTGTTTGGTGTCCCATGCCCTGTTTGGTGTCCCCATGCCCCTGTTTGGTGTCCCCATGCCCCTGTTTGGTGTCCCATGCCCTGTTTGGTGTCCCCATGCCCCCTTTGGTGTCCCATGCCCCTGTTTGGTGTCCCATGCCCCCTTTGGTGTCCCATGCCCTGTTTGGTGTCCCATGCCCTGTTTGGTGTCCCATGCCCCTGTTTGGTGTCCCATGCCCCCTTTGGTGTCCCATGCCCCCTTTGGTGTCCCATGCCCCTGTTTGGTGTCCCCATGCCCCTGTTTGGTGTCCCATGCCCTGTTTGGTGTCCCATGCCCCTGTTTGGTGTCCCCATGCCCCTGTTTGGTGTCCCCATGCCCTGTTTGGTGTCCCCATGCCCTGTTTGGTGTCCCCATGCCCCCTTTGGTGTCCCATGCCCTGTTTGGTGTCCCATGCCCTGTTTGGTGTCCCATGCCCTGTTTGGTGTCCCCATGCCCCTGTTTGGTGTCCCCATGCCCTGTTTGGTGTCCCCATGCCCTGTTTGGTGTCCCATGCCCCCTTTGGTGTCCCGCCCCTGTTTGGTGTCCCATGCCCCTGTTTGGTGTCCCATGCCCTGTTTGGTGTCCCATGCCCCTGTTTGGTGTCCCCATGCCCCCTTTGGTGTCCCATGCCCCTGTTTGGTGTCCCCATGCCCCTGTTTGGTGCCCCCCATGCCCCCTTTGGTGTCCCATGCCCCTGTTTGGTGTCCCCATGCCCCTTTGGTGTCCCATGCCCCTGTTTGGTGTCCCATGCCCCTGTTTGGTGTCCCCATGCCCTGTTTGGTGTCCCATGCCCTGTTTGGTGTCCCATGCCCCTTTGGTGTCCCCATGCCCCTGTTTGGTGTCCCCATGCCCCCTTTGGTGTCCCATGCCCCTGTTTGGTGTCCCATGCCCTGTTTGGTGTCCCCATGCCCCTGTTTGGTGTCCCATGCCCTGTTTGGTGTCCCCATGCCCCTGTTTGGTGTCCCATGCCCCTGTTTGGTGTCCCATGCCCTGTTTGGTGTCCCCTGCCCCTTTCTGGTTGTCCCATGCCCTGTTTGGTGTCCCATGCCCTGTTTGGTGTCCCCATGCCCCTGTTTGGTGTCCCCATGCCCTGTTTGGTGTCCCCGTGCCCCCTTTGGTGTCCCCATGCCCTGTTTGGTGTCCCCATGCCCCTGTTTGGTGTCCCATGCGCCCGCTTTGGAGGTGGGGGGTACCTGTCACTGAACAGCGGCTCGTGGACGCTACAGCAGCTGCAGCAGGTTGGCACTGCCCGCCGGCGCCTGGCGCGCAGCGACACAAAGGGCACAAGTGACATCAGCTACCGCGTTATCCACACACCTCATGGTGTTAAATACTTCGATTTATGAACATAATGGTAATATAAATCTAAATGTACATGTAAATGTACATAGAAATATGAATATAAAATTATAGAAATAGAAAACTATATAAAATAAATATAAATATAAATATAAATATAAATATAAATATAAATATAAATATAAATAATATAAATATAAATAGAAATATAAATAATAGAAATAGAAATAGAAATAGAAATAATATAAATATAAATATAAATATAAATATAAGTATAAATATATGTATAAATATAAATATAAAATAATATAAGTATAAATAGAAGTATAAATATAAATATAAAATAATAGAAGTAGAAATAGAAATAGAAATATAACCATAACTATAAATATAAAATAAGTATAAATATAAGTATAAATATAAAGATAAAGATAAAGATAAAATAATATGAATATGCATATAAATATAAATATAAATATAACCATTAACATAAATATAACCATAAATATAACTATAACTATACCTATAAATATAAATATAAATATAAAATAATATAATTATAAATATAAGTATAAATATAAAATAATATAAATATAAATAGAAATACAAATATAAATATAACCATAACTATAAATATAAAATAAGTATAAATATAAGTATAAATATAAGTATAAATATAAAATAATATGAATATGCATATAAATATAAATATAACCATTAACATAAATATAAATATGACCATAAATATAACTATAACTATACCTATAAATATAAATATATATTTTTCTAGATATACATATACATTTTATAAATGTAACTATATGATATTTAAAAATATATTTATATTTATATTTGCATTAATATAAATATACAAATATAAAACAAGATGCAGGGGTGGCACATTTGGGTCAGAGGTGGCAAATTTGGGGTCGGGGGTGGCACATTTGGGGTCAGGGGTGGCACATTTGGGGTCAGGGGTGGCACATTGGGTGGGGTGGGGGTGCACATTTGGGGCCGGGGGTTGCACATTTGGGGTCATGACATTTGGGGTCAGAGGTGGCACATTTGGGGTCAGGGGTGGCACATTTGGGGTCAGGGATGGCACATTGGGGTCAGGGGTGGCACATTGGGGTCAGGGATGGCACATTTGGGGTCGGGGGTGGCACATT